>NC_081338.1:659893-959893 GCF_022539665.2 Daphnia carinata
TGTGTTTTAATTACATTAAAATGCTATAAAACTTATACAAAACCGCTACGTATATCAAAAACATATGTCACACAATTTTTTCATCATGGGAGGTTCTAGGTACTAGCTGAGGATGATGTAAGACGGACTGAAGAGCCTGTCAGGCAGCAACCAAAAAGAAGGTTCTAAGAGGAATTTAGGACGGTTATGGAGAAGACTGAGGAGGAAAGTAGGAAGTTCTGCAGAGGTACTGAGGAGCCTACTGCCGTGTGGGGCAACAGCCGACGAAGGATGTGGAACTAAATTTCCCGGTCGATGCACCAATGTTACCGAAGCTGCAAAGAATTTCTCGAAGAAATAATTACTACGATTACGATTGAGCAAGTTTTCAAACACGAGGCGATTTTTTCAGACACGAGGCGATTTATTGAAATGAAATTACAAAACGCGCGCAGGATAGTCTCTTCTCGGCTTCTCTAACTGAACTAAACTCTCGGCTATGCCTACACCATGTTTCTTCTTAGCTTCTCCCTCTTGAACACGTTTCGGCCTGCAGCGATTACCGTCCCATAGTTTAAGGCCTGTTCGTCCACTAGGATTCATAGTTACGCCTTTTTCTCTCCGTTTACAACATATTTCAAAATCCAATAATATGGATGGTAAATACTATCTATGAAAAGAATCAAAAGAAATAATTTTTTGATTAAATAGATCAAAACTATTTTATGATTCGAAAATATTATTATTATTAATATACGTGGAAAACTTCTTTGGAGAACATCTTTTCATAGCTTTTGATCCTCTTTACAGCAGATGTAGTAGTAGAAGACGGCCGAAGGCAGACGTAGATCCGTAATAGTAATTATGGTACTAATTAGTAATAGTACTTTAACAACTCTGGGTTAAGGTTGTTTATTGGACTCACTTCACAAGATACAGCACTAAACAACAGGTTACAACTCAATCAACTATGGAACAACTATTGCACAACTACGCAATGAATGTCTACATGACTACTGTTCAACTACTACTAACCTAACTACTGTTTAACTACTACTAACCTAACTACTAACTACCAACTACCAACTACCACTCTGACTTGTCAGAGTCGGGCTTTTAAGGCTCCCGACATCCGGCCAGAGCGGCAATGCTAGCCAACGCCTGACTTGCAGATCGCCTATCATCATGCGATAGGCGACAAAGTCCATTGGCGCTACATCCCCCCTCCTACCTTCAAGCATGGGGTGTCTGAAATGTTGACAACCCCAAAAGGAAAGGATACAAAACTACACATTTTATTTCTACTGGTTCGGCCAACATTCAGCTGGCGAAAGTGCCTTCATTTACTAAGGCTATTTCGTGTTCGACGACGAGTTCTTTTCGCCTTTTCCATCGTCGATGCTCTTCCTTCTCGAATGCCCTCTCTCCTTCTCCAGCTCATCCCTCAGCTCCTGTATCTGCCGTTGGAGCTCTTGCATCCTGTCAAGGCCTACTGCCCCGATGGGAGCTTTCTCATTCTCCCGGCGTGCATCTTCATAGCCTCTTTCGTAGGCCGTTTTCACCGCATCTGCATGGAGTCTTGCTTTTTCGAGAAACTCCTCACAGGTCGTGATACCTAGCACATACAGTCTCTCGTAAAGTGCTGGGCTTAACCCCCTGAACAGGTGGTCAATGCACACTTCTTCCTCCATATCTGGTTGCACGATACGGCACAAATCCATAACGTCGTGGTAGTACTCCGTTATGTCTTCGTCTTTCCCCTGGACTCTCATCCGCAGCTTCCTCTCTATTTGTCGCTTCAAGTTTACCGCAACAAACTGCTTCAGAAACAACGTCTTGAGCCCAGGTACTTCCCTCTCGCGCACCGGCTGCCCTTGCTCCCCCCACGAATCTCTCTCTTCGGTCTTCCCAATGCTCCGGACGCGCGTTCCGCGCCTCAAGGCCTACAATCCATTTGTAGGCTGGTCCCTCGAGCGACACGTCTATCGCTCTCGCCAAGTCATTATTGGTCCATCTGTTGTGGCGACCAATCCTTTCGAATCGGTCAATCCACTCCACAGCATTTTCCTTGGCCGTGCCACGGAATTTCTCCGGCTCCTTATACTGGAAGATCGGCCTCTCCGCCATGTCTTCCTCCTCAGCCAGAAAAGGGTCCCAAGCTAGTTCCTCTTCTTGGGCTATGGATTGCCGCCTTGGTGAATCCCCAACACTGAATCCACTTCTTTCTGGCCTGACCAAGACCGCTGCGTGCGGCGTGCTAGACGCCCTAGGTCTTAGACCTTCGCGCGGGCTTCTTCTTTCCAAGCCCACTTCTCGCTCTTCCGCCGCGTCGTGTTCTTCCGTCGACAGCTGCCTGCTGTCGGCACCCGACGATCTCTCGGTGATGCCTGTGGTGTCGGCTTCCACGCCAACCGCGCTTCTCCTTTCGGCAGCGCCTTCCGCCTGCACTGACACTGAACGCGCCCCTTCCTGGTTTTCGGTCACCGTCTCTCGTGTCTCGAACGAGTTCGTTTCGATAGTCTGCCGAGCCCGCGACCCTTGATCGCCGCTAACGGCCTCCGCCTTCCGCCGCCTACTTTCCGCCGGAATGGCTTGTATTTCGATCGTTTCCTGGCTTACGGGCCCTGCTACTTGCGGGATGAACGAGGCAGCGTCGTCTACCTCCAGTCGTCGCGTATGCAATTTCTGGTCTCGGTTGACCCTCCGCTCTTCCTGTCGTTCCTCTTCTCCCACTTCGGCTCGTGTGTCAACCTCGCTCCCAACCCTACGGGCACGCTCACGATGCTCGTGTGCTGCCGTCGGCTCGAATCCCCCTTTTCCCGCAGCACACCTGGTTTCTTGTCTCTCTGACACCTGATGACTCTGAGTATCCACGAATTCCTCACCCTGTGGTTCGGAATCCAACTCAAACTGCGTCAGGTCTGGGATATCTCCTTGTTGGGACACCTCTCTGGTCACCCACGTACCTTTGCGCCCGAAAGTGAGCTCACTCACCTCGCCAGGGGGACCTCTCGACCGCCCCTTAGATCGCACTGATATTTCACCTGCCTCCTGAAATCTTGTTGCAGCTCGCCCCGCTGCACAAGAGGTGTTGCCGGCCTCATTCCCGTGTAATAGGTTTGAATCTCCTTCGCCGCCTCTTCAGCTGCTCTTCGACGACCCCTTTCCCCAGCGTCTGAAATCACACCTCGCCCGTGTGACATCCAAACGAGGACCCACTGCGACTCACTGCCAATCACACGTCCTCTCAGATCGTTGTTGTGGCCTCGTGCCCAACAATGAATTGCTGAGTTCGACTTCCAGATACCCCTCACAACAAACGCCTACCTGAGTTAAACGAACCGTTGACCAGGTCAGAACGCAGGAGCATCTCCACCATGTAACAACTCTGGGTTAAGGTTCGTTTATTGGACTCACTTCACAAGATACAGCACTAAACACAGGTGACAACTCAATCGACTATCTGACAACTATGACACAACAGCTCGATGAATGACTACTTGTCTACTGTTCAACTACTACTAACTTAACAACTAACTACCAACTATTAACTACCACTCTGACTTGTCAGAGTCGGGCTTTTAAGGCTCCCGACATCCGGCCAGAGCGGCAATGCTAGCCAACGCCTGACTTGCAGATCGCCTATCATCATGCGATAGGCGACAAAGTCCATTGGCGCTACAGTACATTCGTCTGCTGTAAAGCATATTGACAATTAAGAATACTGTGGATTTCTATTCAATTCCAAGCTTCTTTCAAGCATTTCGTTTGAAATTTTTTTCACGCAATCCATCGTCCAGTTTTCATTTTGTCGTCGTCCCACTGGGGTATTCTAGTATCTTATATTTGTAATTTTGAGAACTACAATGTTTCGAATTATATACTGTTCCTAGGCTACTGTCAGTTTAACCCGGTTAGGGAAGAGTGGGATTAGCCGGGACAGTGGGTGAAGTGGGACAGTGGGACCGTGGCGGAAAAAATAGTAAATATTAATTTAATATTATTTTTAATGGGTGACGTACGTCAATAGGTAACGAGGGTTCTCCAATTCGCTCACCAACGCGCATTGTTCCTCGATGGTCAATGTAGGGAAACAGCTTTAGTAAAGGAGAGGTTTTCGGGATCGGACGACTGGCCTGCAACTCCTTAACCTCGTGGAAGTAAGATTTCTCTTGAACGTATTTGATAAGGAATTGGTTCGCATTCCATATTTCGACGGCGGTTAATTCGCCCGTCTACTTCTATTTTGACCTTCGTGACCCTTTGTTTTCCACCTAATAAGATACGCAACTACCGTGGTCACATGATGAACTCTCGAACTTCGGCTGATCAATTCTTCGATGCTATCATTTATATTTTTTACAGTGCTTTATATTAAGATGCTCGAGCACGGATAGGGACATTCTCCAGGCTTCCCAGCGATCAAGTATGTCTTGGTACAGATGGTCGTCCCATTCAACTTGCATACGCCAAACGTCCTGCAACAAAATTTTCGCCAAGAAGATGATAGGGGCTAAGAAGCCTAACGGGTCGAAAATGCTTGATACGGCCGGTAGCAAGTCTCGTTTCGTTTTGCTATTTGACTTTGTGTTTGCTTTTAAGATAAACACGTCGCGGTTGAAGTCCCAGGAAAGACCTAGTGTACGTTCGACTTGAAGAGAGTCGAGGTCCATATTTAACGTAAGACCTTGCTGTGCCTGTCCGAGGAGAGCCTTGCGAACGTTTGCATTTGACGTGGCCCACTGTGTTAATGGAAATCCTCCAATGCACAAGACTTCAGTAAGGCGCTGAGCGGTTAAGATAGCTTCTTCTTCAGTTTTGAAAGACACGAGCTAATTGTGGACGTAGCAATGGCGTACGATGTCCCACAAAAGGTATTTGACATCGTCGTTGCTGTCTCGAGCGGCCTGTTGGAGGGCATATGCGCAGACCGTCGGCGATGAACGAGCCCCAAACACATGTACATCCATTTGATAGGTATCTGGTTGTAACGAAGTCAATACATATATTATACATTTTATATTTCTTGTCAATATATGCTTATTAAACACATATAAACACTATGAATTGCGCAACTGTATAACTGCGCCATTATAATATTGCACCATAACATATACGCAGCAGAGTAACCTACATGAACACCTGCTCACTGTCTGATCATATTTCATCGGCATAAAGCCACTTGTAACAACATCTTTGATTGGCGGAATCAAGCATTTCTCATCATCGCGCCATCATCGCGCCATATCAAATTTCGTGTATTGGTGACAAGTAATTGCGCAGCAATTAATCATTGCCCAATATGCGAGGTTTCTTGATGAACTCAAGACCTGAAGAAAGACAGTTACCGACGTGTATCTGAGTCTAACGGTCAGGTTCCGATTCAGCTAGGTGCCTTCTCTTATTTTAATATTGTGTTGAGAATTGATCTTTGTCTCGTGTTGAAGTGAGTGTTCAATTCTTGTAACTTGTGTTATCGACGTGCCGACGAGTTGTGTTACACTTCGTCTTCATCTTACATCTACTCTCTTATTCGGCTCGCGCTACCGCGGTAAGCTCACACTACAATTATCCCGTTTCACTTTCTGTCTCCCTTTTTATTCAATAGCTTTCTCTTATGTCTTTATCCAAAACATCTTTGTATTTTACATGCTTAAACTAAGACAAATATAGTCGTCATTGTGGGTACAACGCCTCTGAGTTCTTTTATTCTTTTATTCTTTTATTTTTTTATTCTTTATTGTCTTAAATTCGTAAAGTCAGTCTTCCCACACGGGAAGATGCTTTACATGGTGGATCGTTAGACCCAGGTGTTCGCCATAAGAAACGAAATGCCGGCCCGTCAGCTCTCCGCACACCGACCTGGTGCAACATTTTTTCCACGTCTGCTACCACCGGAACGGAGAACTGACGAAAGCACATCAGAATTCCAATTAGGCTAGCGAGTAAGTACGGACCTCTTAAAAGCACGTCGTTGAGGCAGACTCCTTTATGTTTAGCGGCTAGGTCGAAAACTACCCTACATTTTCCTGATTTATTCGTTAAAAACCGGGTGATTGTGCGTTGTACCATGTACGACCGAGCTGGCCTTCTGCTATCTCGTCGGTCGACAATTTTCGCGCGTTTTTGAGATGCACATATTCTTCAATCACCTTCCGGTATACTTCTGACATAGGTTTGTCAGAGGCAAATCTGCGTTCCAAACTATTGAGACGACTCACTGCCATAGAACGATTGTCTGGAAGGTAAACGTCGTCCGATTTCCAGAGTAAACCCGACTCGTAACGCTCGCCATTGTGCCGCGCTGTTTCAGACAGAATTCTCAGAGCTCGTTGCTCTCCTGCACTAACCGGCACGATAACATCAGGTTTCGTTCCAAATGTGTCGTTTTGGATGAAGTTTTCTACTACTGCGTTCAATTTGTCGTCGGCTAGAGACAACGCGTGACAATCGGCGGAGAAGTTTCCATTCATAGCGACAGGTCCGACGATACACCACCCAAAGCGGGTACGTTGTGCTCTAGGGGTCCGCTGACGCGCAGTGTCGATCCCAAGTTCCAAGACCTCAAGCGGCGAAGGATGGTAAAATCCAATTAAGCCTGTAACGTCTTCGACCCTACTCGAGTGAACTGGCACTGCTAGATGCAGTTATTCTTCCAAAAGCTTAGGTAGATCAACTGGCTGAGTCTTCAAGTTGAGTGTTTCTACCGTATGCGCGTCTTCAATCCGAAACGATAGGATTCCGTCAAGAGATGCGATTTCGAAGTCGACCTGTTCAGTAAAAAACGGTGGGCTCTCGGGTCCCACGGTCGTTATGGCAATACCATATAAGGGCCAAGAAGTTGCAAGAACCAAGAAGTTGCTAGTGACCAAAGCGGGTGACTGATGATGACAATGTGTTTATTGCATATTTTTCATCTTAGCCTGTGGCATGGGGGTTGGGGGTCTAACATAAAACGACTAGACTCTACTTTTTCCAGACATTTTTCGTAACACCTGAGGCATTAGCAAAAGGTGTCTGGACTTAAACTACCCTTCTCAACTTATAGCGTTTTTGCGCCAAACCCGCCCTAACCCTATTTAAAAAAGGTCAATAATTAATATATTTTGCCCATAGATGGCTTTTAAAAATTTAATAGGGTGTTCTTCTTTTTGGGCAGGATACTGTACAATAGAATGAAATGCATGGAAGTGAAAAATTTATCAATGGTATGTGAATAACTATGACGTATTAGCTGTGTTTAGTAAACAACTGAACATAAAATATGTAAACACGAAAGAAGAAGGAAAGTTCTCTTTCTTTTCTTTCCAACCTATAAAGAATTTTTGGAACCAATTGTTTCAATCGAGGTTGATGTCCGCACTGAGCGAGCCTCCCACTGGAAACCTAACTCCAATGAATTTTTTTTTTCCGCTTCAGAAAGCTAAAAAATTTTTAATAAAATAAAATAAATGAAACAAAAAAAAAATAAACCAAATATTGCATTAGGAACGATGGAACATTCAAAACATTCAATCATTATGGTTACGTTCGTGAGAAGGCTGTGAGAGTAAACCATTATCTGTTGATTATAATTTTCAAATGCCTCAAGAGAACATTTGGTATCCCCTCTGATAGATTCCTCAAGAGCTGCTACTAAACGAGTTGCCAGATCTAGGGTTACAAAAATTAACAGATTTACTTTTATTTCAAATAACATGTACAAAGGTATACAACGAAAACATGTAGCTTGAAATAAAAATTGCAGCTTTTACCGTTACCTACCTAGGAGCGACTTGTGATCCTCTTTTAATTTCGTGAACTTTGTTTTCAAGTTGAAATATTTCCTATTTTGTCGCTCTAGTCGGATTTTGTCACCACCGTGGATATGCAATATTCTCTTCTCTAAGACATCTTTCCATTGCACCGTTAAACTTCGTATCCATTCCTCCTATCAGGGGACAAGTTCATGGTACCTTTCAATTTTAATTCTGAGCGCCTAGTATAATGTGTCAGTTACTTTTAGAATTTCATTTATTAGGAAATGATTTTGGCGCTCAATATATGGTATTGTGAAATAAGGTGCTAGTTCTTTAAATTTCGAATAAATAACGCCCCTTTCCTTCAGGAAATAAGAAAATTTGTCTTTTGCCTCACGTTCGCCATTTTCTGTCGACAGTCGTAGAACTGTAAAATATACTTGTAATTTAAAATCAACTAAAAGAAATAAATCGTAGTTTGGATCCGTGGGAGATTCTTCTGGTTTTCCCACAAGAGACTCCCATACCTGTGCACCGTCCAATTCATAATTACTCCGCTTATGTTTACCCCCGATAAACAGTGAACAGTAAAAAATGTAACTTACTTCAAAAAACGTGTCGCTGTTTCCATTGACAAAGTGCTCGTCAAGCTGTTGAGCGAGTTCTCGGCAGCAAACATAATCTTCCATCTAAGATTTAGCGACTTACATCTCACTCTTTATCCTACAAAGTTATCGATTAAACTTGGCTAGGGATGCTAAGCAACGAAAATAACTAATTATTTCCAGTAGGGGAGAGTGGGGTGAGTCGGTACAGTGGGTGTAGTGGGACAATGGCGGGAAAAATCTGAAATATTAAATTTCCAAAAAGTTTATTTCCAAAAAAATTAATACGTGATATGTGTATTCGTGTTTTCTGTTTAGAGTTAAAGTTTTAGTTATAAGGAAAATTCTTCATTTTCACATCAATCCAAATAAAAACTTTGCTAAAATAAATAATTTATTTAGCAGGATCCTACTAATTTCTTAAGCTTTTTTAGAAATGTATTTTATAATTATAAACCGAGGCTGTCTCACATCACCCACCCAGGTGTCCCAATTCACCCAACGGTACAGGCTCCTCCCTCAAATTTTTCAAAACTTTAAAAACCTGTAGGAGGCAAATAACTTCTTGAAAAAAAAAAAAAAAACATAAGTATGTAAAAATTTATGAACGTTATCCAAAATAAAATCGTGTAATTTGTGTGGGAGTTATGGCCCAAAAACAAAATGTGTCCCAACGCACTCCACTCTCGCCTACCAGGTCGTTTCATTTGCTGCTACAATGTTGTCAAGCCGGCACTGTTGTACTAAAATGCAATTTTGTAGTACCAAATACCAATAAAGTTACACGAGTTCAATAGCTAGTAGCGTATGTTGCGGTTTGACATACACACCTTTACGCAACCTCTCGCCCTGTGCAAGTCCACTTGTCGAGAAATTAGCGTGATTATTATAAATCCGTTGAAAAAATTCGGGATCCATTAGAAGAATTTTAAACTAAAGAATCGATGACTATCGTGAAAAGTAGACCACTCTGTTACATTCTATTAAGATTTAGATTATGTAGAAAAGACAACAAACTTTCTTTATTTTTTTTTCTTTACATTTCTCCTTTTTTAAATCACCTGTGTGGATTGGCTGCCTTCAAGCAGTTGAAAGGCAGCACACCTCTCCTCGAATACGTACAGTGAATAAAAAACCGACAACATTCTCCGAGAATACGCTAACATTAAACCACGCGACCAGCATTTTCCGGAAACGATAATTTTTTCTTCAGCGTAGGAATTAGAAAAAATTGACAGATAATAGAAGAAAGCAATAGTCTTATACGGTCACATTAGTCACTACAATGGGAAACAAAAAATGTAACACTATTTAGTCTTATATCCCCCTTACTTTTTTTGTATTTCAATAATATGGAACACTATGTTTCCAATCCTATTCTAATTTTCAATAAAACTACATATGGATGATACGGTCAGCGTTTTTTGGATTTCTGCTATCATGTTAATATGTAATATTTCTCAAGAATATGGTGCTATCCTCATATACATCACAACATTAATAGTTTAGCTATGCTACGTTTCTAGAAATATCAATATGGTATTTTTTCTTTGATCGAAACACTATGAGAGCATTAACATAGAGGACGCCGCCGCTGCTGCTTGATCGTCCAATGGGACTTCGCGTTTGTTAAGGTTCTAGTCAGCCAATGACGGCAAGACTTTCTTAGATCAGGTGCTCGCAAGTCACATGAGTAAGAAGTCTAAACCGGCAGAAGGATCGCCATAGTTTGACAGTGGTTCTGTACTCATCTTCTCGTCTACAAGTCTTTACATTGCATATAGACATCTAACTTTATACACCTCACCATGGCTGAATCAACATTGACCGAAACGAATCCTATCTATGGTCCTTTTTTTGGTGTAATGGGAGCAGCATCTGCCATGATTTTCAGCGGTAAATTTTTTTTTGTCGTGGCATTTATCCACTAATACTTGTCAAAGTTTCAAATTAATGTTTGTCCACAAAACGCCATTCCGAGTCATGTTTTGCTTTCTTGTATCCAAAAATTTAACTTTACTTTTTCTATCCCCATTAACGTAAAATTTGTATCCTTTGCGTAGTTATTTTATACGTAAGTTATTTCAAGATATCTTATGGCACATAATCACAAGATGCACTGATAATGGAACTTCATTGCATCTATTGTGTAACATTATCACATCTCCACCTTAATTTTTTTCATGATGTTTTGGATGTTGAACTAAAATATGTATTTTTTTTACTTTAAACCATTAGCGTTTGGTGCTGCCTATGGTACAGCAAAATCTGGAGTTGGTATTGCAGCAATGTCAGTCATGCGACCTGAGCTGATCATGAAATCAATCATTCCAGTTGTCATGGCTGGTATTATTGCCATCTATGGTCTAGTCGTTGCTGTCCTCATCGCAAGTAAATTATCAGACCCATCAGATTACTCGGCCTACAAGTAATATTATAATTATCTCACACCATACAGTTCTAACCCAAACAATTTTTTAGTGGATTCATTCATCTTGGGGCTGGTCTTGCAGTGGGTTTCTCAGGACTTGCAGCTGGCTTTGCTGTGGGAATTGTTGGTGATGCTGGTGTACGTGGAACAGCTCAACAGCCCCGCTTGTTTGTAGGAATGATTCTTATTTTGATTTTTGCTGAAGTCCTGGGTCTCTATGGTTTGATTGTAGCCATCTACCTGTACTCTAAGTAAATGCCAGGGGTTAACAACTCTCCTAATTTGTCATTCACAAAGCCCATTAATCCTTTGCCAACATTTAGATCAGTTGTTGATTGGATACATCTTAGCTAGGTTTTACCCACACTTCAAATAACTGTTTGCTTTTGTGTCTAAAAATATTATTGTGAACATTCAGAATATAGAACCAACACATGTCATTCCAAGTTAACGTTGGGGTTGGCAATGGCATCAGCAGTGCGAAGTCACTTTTTAGCCAGGATATTTTTCTGTTGGGTGATCATTGCAACTTGCAATTGTTACACATTTGTTCATTGGTTTTATCTAGAACTTAAAAATTCCTTAATTTCAATTCTTTCCTCCTTCCAATGTCATTTCTCTGTCTAAATGTAATAAATACTAAGTTCGTTTGAAATTTTTCATCATTTATCGTGTTTTCGTGAAATCAATACATTGTTCCCGTTCTGTACGTCATAGAAAGTGAATGGTAAGTTTACGCATGCGTGCTAATTTCCCTGTATTTCTGATTTCTGTTGATAAAAATTCGTTTGCAGGAACATGGACCCATTCCTGAACCAAATAGCAATACAAGGGTTAAGGATTTGTTCTTCATGTTAAAAGGACAGAGGATCTTGGTACGAATACTGTAATGTTTCAAAGAATACTACTTGGCAGAAGTTACGGATTATTCAGCTGATAGCGAAATAGTTAGAAACGTAAACGGCATTAATCCATAGCGCTTACTGTAAGCTAAAATCTAATTGTAGGTAGGTTACCATATGCGGAGATCGAAACACACGGTCAAAATATGGTGTCTGTCAAAATACTATGCCTAAATGTGTGCCTTCGTACATACTGAACACTAAAGAAATGTTATGGCAGTTTGCGGATCACGGAAAGTTGATTTCTTTTTTGTTATCGAACTTGCATTCGAAGAGAACTTTGATTACCGCAAAGCAACGTTCACTGAGTCTGCGACACTTTAACAGTGACGTAGAATCGTAGTCTATCACAACACTTACGCCTACTTGGCATCTGTAGACTACTAGAATCGAGCAAAAAATTCCAACTATCAAAATATTTTTCCTCGCGATGACTCCCATTTCGAACTGTAGAAGAAGAGTAGGAGAACATGCATGTAAGTCTGGAGTGTGACTGCAGTTACCCCGCAACTAGTCCTTAAAACAAAAAAGGAAAAGCTCCATTAGAAGATATGACAACTAGCTGGGATGTCGGCGATGTTATCAATAGAGAACATGCGTTATTAAGGGTCAATTGCTCTTTACCTTGTTGTAAACTTCATGAGCTATAATTCCAATTGTGACGAATCCAAAACCAAGATGCGGGAAATAAAAGTTGCGGGGGCCCTGCTCTTCAATCATTCAACTCACTGGAATGACGGATTGACAGTTGACGAATAAGGGTCCTTTGCATTTCTTATTATTTAAATGCTGAGTACTTTCAATGTAGCCGCAAAATAACCAGGCCTTATGACTAGCTACAAAAAATTACCCAGTAATGGATACTGCTATCAAAGTGAAACGATTTGGGAATTATCAACTATGGAATCGCAGCGTCTCGAAGTTGCCCATCTCGCAAGGGAAGCAATTAAATTCAATATTCCTTTAATATGAGTTTGTCAGTATGTAGAATAATGAATATACAATCGTGCAGATATAGTATTCGGCAATTGAAACAGCAAGTGCTTGGGCAGACTTCAGTCAATCGGTCTACGATTTGATATCCATAGGAAATTCACGCATTCGATTTCATTTAGTTTTGCAAACAGCAATAATAAAACATAATGGGCTGTAGGTAAAATCCAATTTCGCTTCCCTGAATTCAAACATGACGGTATTATTGTCCATACAAACTTTTTCTTCAACTTTTTCATTCGGTGTTCGAACTTCAGGTCATGGAGACATTGAACGGAATTAATTTTTAATGAGTGAAATTAAACACAGTTTTATTAAAGTGAAATTAGAAACTAAAGTCGATCTCGTCTTGGTCTTTCAATGATAAGGATTTTTAGTCGAACACGCCTAACGTAATGTACAAGATATGTTGAATGTACAGTGGAACTAACGCTTGCCAAACCTCCATTCATAAAAGGTCTGGTAAGACAACTGACAACTAATGCACTGTGGAACGAAACCTTAGGTGTGAATACGCTTACAAAATAGGTCTTGTCCGTCTGCTGCTGAAGCTTGTGGCTTACCCCTTAGAACTATACATTTAGGTAGATGCGAGCGCTACGCCGACTTAGAACAATTACGCGGAGGGTGCGGTCAAGGCTAATTACTATTGCTGTGGAAGGCTAGCATCAGATTTGAATAATTTATCAAACTAAAAAAAAAGCAATTGGGTGACAACAATAGTTTCGAATAGACGCGAAGGCTGTTGAGGAAGAAGGGTCTGGATATTTGGAAAAGAAAACGTAAACAACCGTATGCAGCAGGGGAGGGATGTTGTGCTTATAAAAAGAAACATTGGAAATTACATGGGGATCGTATGGAAAGTTGCCTTGGCTTGTCGAGCAGAATGATTATGCAGAACATTACAGTTTCGCGTCATTAACGGGAAGGGTTGTTGAATTATTCATTAACTCCAACTAATGTTTACCAAACCGTGCCTCTTTGAAGCTGTCAACTTTGCTACTGTTTTCAGCTTTTGGCGACAAAGCAGAAAACGCTCAAAACAACAATGCTGGGGGGCGAGAAAAATATCGTGAGTTCTTTATACACATGAAACATGTAACCGGATAAAATTAAGTTTATACAGCAATCATGCTTAGTACATTAGTAGTGTGATGACCCTTGATTAAAGTTGACCTTACAGAAACTGATACCCATAAAACTTGGCCGCGTGCAATCTGTACGATATTTCTGTTTTTTTATTTTCGTACTCAGTGTACTGTACGTCGCCTTTGAGAACGAAAACATTCCCCCCTCCCCCTCTTCTAAACCGAATAGTTATTGGTCACGTGATCCCCCTCCCTTCCACTGCCTTCTCCCAGCCGCGGTTTCCTCCTCCCTCTTGTCGTACCTTCTCAATGTGCGGCTCGCTTGGGCTATTTATTACGAGGTTCCAGCAGGCTGGTATTCAGTCGAATTCAGAAGTCCATCGTCTCTACAGTGCTTTTCCAGCGCTTTGTTTTAATCCAGTATAAACACTTCAAAAACTATTTTGACGGTAAGACATAGTTTAATAATTGCTTTTGTTTCCCAGTTTAAATACGAATGCAGTTGCCGCTATTTGTGTTATAATCGCAAATACGTTACTTGACACAATAAGAAAAATATCCGCAAATTGAAAGGCTTTTCCAGATTTTGTTTTCTGTGTGAATATTTATTGTACGACCTAAGAATTTCTCGGCTAGCACACATATGTAGCCGGAAGTACAGTTTACAATAAATCAAGGTGTTTCGATAATTTATTTAACAAAACAATAACATTCGGGAAGCATTTGGCTGTAATTTTTGTTTCTCTTGGGGAGGTTTCATCCGTAAGAGCCATGTGTGGATAGCAACCGAATTTACCTTCAAATTGATCGATAGTCTCCGGTCCGGTCTAAATAGACCGGCTTGTTTTTGAGTAACTTGTAGTTTCACGTGCACCATTGCCGGCACCTGAGAAGAACGCCTAGTTGGAGCCCGTAGAATCATGGGAAAGATTATTCCATAAACCTACGCTCTCTAATGTATACGTTTACCACAGTCTTTTGTGGATTTAAAAAAAATCTCAATTTTGAGCTCTCTGCTCACAAAAAAAAAAAATATCATGGGCTTTGGGATTTTCTATTACACGTTGGACCAGTTGTCTGTGTAGCGACCGACATCGTAGTCTATTATTTTTATTGTGCTAAATTTTACCTCCTTAATTTCGTTTTGTCATTTATGCGTTCTGTGCTTTCAAGTGAATCTAAAATGTTTAAAAAAATATGACGTTGTTCCCTTCGGAAAACATATTTTCTTGGCAAAAAGATACAGAATGACAACCACTGCTAGGGCCCTTAAAGTTCAATTACAGCTGATTAGAACTTTGAGGATGTCGTCTTTTCCAATTGAATGCGATTCAACATGAGGCAACCAATGAGTTGAATCATGGGACCCTGTGGCAAACGGCCACGCAATACAAAGGCGGATCTACTCCACATCACAACTGAACTAAACAGTCGAAGGAAATTCGCACTTCCTCATCTCACTTTCCAAATAAGGTTACGCAAAGAAGAGTTCGTAAAAATAAAATGTCAGTATACAATGGTATTGGCTGTATGCCAGGCCAGTACGGAACATGAGTCATTTTCTTTTTTCAAAACTTAACATTCATTGTCCTTTACGCACAATAGATTCATCTATAGTATGCTAGGCATGTAAGCACGCTTTATGAGAGCTACAATACCAGCTGACTTTGCATCAAGTTTTTGTAGATCGAGGAAGCAAAAACTTCGTCTATTGGTGTGCTTGGAAATAATATAGAGCAGGAGTCAGGACTATCAGTCAATGCGACCTCAAATGGACATGGGCTAAAATTGGGCCGAAGAACAACCTTGCTAGTTTTTTTGACCAGTTCCCATTGTGATCGTTAACTTATTGCTAGTACAAAGCGACGAACTTAGGCAGCTCGTCGCCTGTCAGAAGCGACGCATGACGCTAATATATATCTGATCAATCTGACCATGACCGCTCTTACACAGATGGTTTCTTCAACAAGCTCCGTGTCTCTGCTCATGATGATTTGTCTATTGTACTCCATGACGCTGCTCAGGTAATATAACAATAAGGCATGCGTGGCACCCAATGTATTGAAATATACTTTTATGATTTAAAAATATTTTTCGAGAAGTAACACATTTCTTTTATGGGTGTTCCCTGCAGTTGCAGAGCACGGGCCCATACATTACCACACCCACAAGTATCCTTAGGTATACACAAAGATGACGGAACGCTATCGGCAAATTATTTTGCGGACTTTCTCCGTGTCCTCTACGCTCCTCAAGCGGCCAACGACGAGTTCTCAGTATCAGCAGGCGCGGTGAACGACATGTCGAACGACGTTTTCCCGTTGATAACGCCTGATGCAATTGATCGTGCCGCCCACGAAGACATTTACGAATCAAACAGACAAGAGTTTCCCTCAGATGGCGGTGTGCTATTGCCAATTTTGCAGAAACGCAATGCTAGATACTGCGGCTCCTACCTGGTAAATTAGTAGTCATCTATTAATGGATTACGGGATACAAAGAAAATACCACTATGGTCATTTAGGCTGACGCCCTCCGTATGGCTTGCAGTCGTAGCAGTTACCTTCCACTGTTCGGAAAACGTTCCATTCAATCGGCAGGTAGCTACAATTTTATCAGAATTTTGTTTTTAGCGAATTTCAGAATATAAATTGGGTGTCCTTTTTTAAAGGTAAGTCAGCGAGAACTACCGCCGCAGGCCCTGATACAGAACTGGGTACATGGCCTTTCATCGCCGATGATAAAGCCCATTCGATTCTAAACAATCAGCATTTGTTTCATCGTTTTACGCGAGGAGTTCACGACGAGTGTTGTGTCAAAGGCTGCACTTTCAAAGAGCTGACGTCTTACTGTACTCGTCCCAACTAAGAGTCTCCCCCATTCCGACAGCGACATGCTAGCTGATGACCCGCACTTCATGCGTTTATAAAGCAAGAGTTATGCAACAATAGCGTTAAGCGACTAAAAGTAGCACAAGCATGTTGTTGATGTAACCGTTCACTGTAGTCTGTCGCTTTTTCCGTTTGGGCATTCGTAAGTGACCTCTACATTTGGCTCCCGCTTTTCGCAAATTATGCTTTCGTTGGCTCGTTTGTTTGGGATATTGAAAACATTGACGAGTGCCGCCAGGTCAAAGATATTGTTTTTTTTTTTTTGCAGCTGCTTCGTTTAATACGCTGAATTGTTATGGACGTTTCTTTTTGCCACAGAAATCATTATCACATGTGTTTGATATTCTTAAGCCCCAAGTGCGAACTTCTCTAAACCATCTGTGATTCGTTCTATTTGTTCAAGGGTTTAAGTTTCCTTTGTTTTTTTTTCCAGGCGATTACATGGCAATGCTCCTTACTATTTTCCTCTTAATTTGTTACGCAATCAGCCTACTATGAATTCTCGACGTTATTCTAACACTATGTCAGAAATACAACAAAAGGGAAGATTTCATATGCATTACTGCGTAGTTTTACGGCTTTCAATCAAGCATTTTTGGATATATGAAGACAAAAAACGATAACAATAAGTTTAATATAGCAATGTACTTTTTGTTTGGATTCAAGCTTGTATTCAATCAGAAAGCCCGTCCCAGTCACATCGAATACCAACATAATTTGGAACCAGTCACGTTCGAACACCAGTTACCAAACACACGAGTTGCAATACGATTAAAATATTCAGTGTAAAAACATAAAATTTACAACAGCGATAAGAAACTCAATCGGCGGTGTTCGTCATAAATAATATCGAAACCCTTACACAATTGTTAACTCATCCATTGTTGAAAGGTGTTCACAGAGTGGGACCAACGTAGTTCATTCAGGAATTATTATAATTTTTTTTTTCGTTTTCGTGTTTTTTTTTCTTCATTTATTTCACCAGATTTTTTTTTAATATTTTTTTTTCCTTAGATAAATGCTGCTTCTTGACGTTATGGGGTTGGTGGTGGGTACGAAGGGTTCACATAACGTTGCACTTACATAGGAAAACTGTACACACTTTAAATAGCTCTGACCACGTATTGACCTGGCTATAAATCTTAAAGGCTAGAAGAAAGGGAAAAAAAGGGCATGGACAAACATAGACTTAATCATAATGAGGTTAAAACATTACAATAGGCAAAAATACAAGACGCAATATTATTCAAATATACAAGGGACACAAAGATGTTAAGATATCTGTGTCCATATTTTGTTGCTTTAGGGGATAAAGAACACGAAGAAAGGTATGTACGGGACCTATGGGAAAATGGATCAATTAATCGTCCGATGAGAAAAATAAGACTTTTATTCCACCTGAATATGGGCCAGTCAAACAAAAGAAAAAAAAGGTTCCCCCCTCCCTGGTAAAGAAGTGACGGGGAGTGAATATGTTCGTCGTAAAACGATTATAAACACAATGCATGCAAAACTGTTGAACATGTTGGTCTAACAAAATTTCATAAAATGACGGTTGCAACTGAGCCTTGAACAAGACGAAATTGGGTTAGAAGAGGAGACGAGGGGGGAGGGGGTTATAGCTTAAAAAAAAAGAGCAGTTACATCGGTCAGTTGATTTTGTTTTCCACCTCCAATTCGAACGTCACAAACGGCGTGCTATGAAAAGTAAAACAAAGGAGTACGTGGAAACGAAGCAAAAAATGATGTGAGGTTTGGGAAGGGTGGAGGCATCAGGGAGAGAGGCAGGTTCTTACTTTCATCACCTGACCTCGCAGCTTTCTTTCGGTGTGGCTGTCGGCGACGGAGGTGGGGTCGAGTCCGATTTGGCTTTGGTAACGTAGCTGCCTTGCGAACAACGCGCTAGTTTGAGCTTGATGGGCATCAGTCGCATAGATGTGACTCCCGATGGAACATCGCCCCCTTCGTGTTTCTCGAGTGGTGGCGGTGGTGTCACATCTTCGTTACCTTGAGATTCCATATTCTGCAACAATTTCACGTCGTTGGAGGGAGGATCGCGAATTCCGCTTACGGGCTTTTTGCCAAAGCGAATGATCAGTTTAGGTGGTGCCGAACAATTTTCTCGATTGTCTTTGGAAATGATTTGAACCCCATTGCGACCGGCGTGACCATCAATGCTGTTGTTTACACCGTTCTCATCACTCAAACTTCGTTTTCTCTTACGGCCGCTTTCGACGGCTTCCCCACTACACCCACCAACGCTAGCAAAATGATAACCATCCACGCCGCCTCCGCCGGCGATGGACACAAGGTCCGTGCTCGCCACCGGAGGCCTCCGACGGTTATTGCCGTCGCGATCTTTGGATTTGCTGCGGTCTTTACGCGTTTTCGTTTTGTGTCGCTTGTTTTTGAATTCAGGTTTGAAATCGAGACCGCAAGGGGCGCCATCTGGCTTGTCGGCACTGCTATTATCCCCGACTGACTGCGGCTGGTGTCCTTTTCGTCTCTCTGATTTGGAAAAATCAGCCATCACTTCTTCGCGAAACTTCATGCTTTGCCTCCAGAGTTCCTCCAGTGTTGGTGGATTGTTTTCCAGGCGCGGTGGGTCGCTGCCACCACCCATCGCGTCTCTCCCAACCAATTTGTTGACATCGCTGCCAGAATCAGATAAACGTTTTTTAGGTGGCCGGAAGCGGATCTTCTTGGCTTCATCGTCTTCTTTGGTATGCGCGGTCAACGGGTCGTCACCGGCGTTCTCGGTGGAAACGTCCAGGCCCCCCGAATCACACACAGTGACCACTTCACCGGCACCGAGTTTTTCACGAAATCGAATCTTCAACTTTGGAGGCGGATGCGTAGCAAAATCCAGGTTAGTATTCTTATCTTTCTCACTAACGACGGCCATCTCCTGACACGTGGCGCTGGTTCGGTTACTCGGAGGCCGCCCACGCCGCCGCTCCTTCCTCTTACCCACTTCTGTTTCGTTAGTCCTGTCCGCCGCCAGAGACGGGTCCATCAGCGACGCAGACATCTGGAGATTACGCAGTTCTCGCGAAAGTGGCGGATTCATGGCATTGCCTCTTCTTCTTCTTTTACCATCCCTGGCGTGTTCGTTGAGCGGACCGGTGCTAATGTAGTCATCGTGACTGCCAAACGATCCTAGTGAAGCCACAGCTTTTGGTATGGAAATGTGACTTTTGCCCCCATTATACCCACCACCACCGCCGCCAGCACCACCGATGGCCTGTTGGCCCAGGTTCGACGAGGAGGGAAGCGTTCCAACATTGGTGCTGCCAATGACTTCACTGAGATCATTACTTCCGGCTAAGAGATACTCCTCGTTGGCGTAGGCAAGGGCCGAAGAATAAGGAAAGTGGAGGAACGCGTTCAGATGAGACGGCTGGGCCGGAGTAGTCACGTCTTGGGAAACGTATTGCCGGATCAGTTCTTTCTTCCGCATCCGTCTCAAGTTGGAACTCTCAGCGGCTGGAGTGCAAGACGCGCTGCTGGAATTCAGAGACGACGGTAGAGCTGAGGTATTACCACCCGAATTGCCACCAGAATAGTTAGCGTCCAAAAACGGACCTTTGATTTTGAATTTCAGAGCGTGGCGAGAGGAATCGATCGACGTCATGATGCTGTTGCACGTCGGCGTGGCAGCCACCGTCGTCGATGGACACGCAGTTGGTGGAACGAGCGTTTCGGGTTTGACGGCATCGGCTAAAGACGGCTTGGCGGCCAGGGCTGACTCTATAGCACGATTCAGGGCTTCCAAGTCCTGCATGGCTTTCACTGATGGCCCAGGCATAGATGCTGCACGAGGTAAACAATCAGCAAGTTGATTTGGTAACGCGCTGCTGGCCTGTCCGACAACGGGGCTCGTGGAAGAGGTAGATGGAATTGGCAACGGTTCTGCAACGGGAGGGCAATGGTTAAGCTCAGCAGTGGAAGTCGGTTGCAACTCTTGCACGAACGCAACATCGCGCTTCGAATCCGATAACGAAGGAGGTTCTTCGACAATTCGGTTATACGACAATGGCGCACTCGGGGTGGTCGATATGCTCGGCTCGAAGTTGGGCGTACTCACATTGACTCGAGGGATAGTCAACCTCATTGGAGGTACAATCTGAGGGGCTAGAATGGGAGTTTCGCACTCAACGGAACGCTTGCGAATCGGCGGCGATTTGTCGAGATGGAACGACATCGGAGTGTTGGTCATCCTTCGCGATGCTTCGTTCTCGGAATCGAAACCCGCGCTGTCGGTGGAAGGCTCACGGCTTTTTCTGGTGCGCGTCAAGCCGGTTATTGAGACTGGCTGACCTGACTTGCATTTCGGGCTTTTACCGCTCAGGGGACTGGAAAATGCCTCAGGTTTACGAATCAATTTCGAATTTAGTGGACAACTTCGTTCTGGATCACTGACGTCGTCATTGAAGTCATCAAAATCGTAAACTGTTCCAGCAAGGTCTTGCGATGAAAGTCCGGAGACAAGTTTCGGTTCAAACACGCCCATAGGGCCCCTCTTCGCCGCGGCACCACCTCTAGCGCGGGCTCCACGGTTGCTCACTCTCCCTCTTGCTCCTCCCCGTGGTCTACTGGGCGAGACGTTCAATGTCAACGCCGGCACCTCAGTAATAGGTGCGGCGGCGGTCTCAGTGTTTTGTACACTAGACGGATGCATATCATTCAGCTGTTCTGCCGTTACTTTCGTGGCGTTGATGGCTGCCTGTCGGGTAGGACGTTGTCGTTTCTCTGAATTGGAAACGCCAAGTTCGGTAGTCGGCGACATGACAACGGGTGAAGCTCCACGAACGTTTGACGGTACTGATCGATATATTACATCCGGCGATGTCAACAAGCCTAAAGACGACCCGGTAGTTGGGTCTTCTGAATGAATGGGTTGATGAAACGTCGTGTCGATCGTGTGCCCTACTGGCCCGATATTTACTGCTGGCGCAATCGTTTCCAATGGCGATGGTGGCAATGGCGCAGGACTCACACCTCTTCGGTTCGATTCTATAATCTCAACCGGTTGGTTAACACTCTGTACAGGTAACTCTGGTTCTATGGACCCTTTGGTGGGCAAGTGGCCTCCTGGCAGTGCCAAAAGGATTTTTTCCGAAGATCGATTCAAAGGTTCGGTGACGGGCGGTGCTGCTGGCGGTGGATGTTCTTTTTCAAGTCGGGCTTGAGACTCGTTATGTTCAGTGTCCGAAACAAGTTTTGGGTCCATCCGAGGGGCGTCTGCCGGTGTAGGGCACTCGGGCCGCGGTGCAGAACTGGACAATGGCAGCGCTGGATGTGGTGGACACATAAACTGTGGCGTTTGTGACGGAAGACCAGGACGCTGTAGCATCGTCACCTCTCCCACGGCGGGGGCATTAAATGAGGAAGGAAAAAGAAAAGGTGGTAGGAATTCTGGCCTGAAGAAGGAGGTAAAATACGGCGGGAAGTGAAACGGCGTTGAATAAGGAACGTTGAAAAAATAAGGGGATAAAGTGTGATCTTGGGTAACCACCGCTGAGGGATCCGCGTGAGCATAGGCAGATGGCGATGACCTATTTGTAGCAGCTGTATGGGTCTGCGTTTCGACTGGCTCTATCGCTGCCTGACTGGCAGGCACAAGAGACATTTCCGGAGCAAGAGGCGCTTCATCGTTCAAATTTGTGCTTGATGCCTCTTTGGCTGGTGTCAAAGGTTTCCACTTGCTAGGCGGTGCGATGCTGTTGGAAGGCGTAACAGCTCTTTCGGCGAACGACGAATCCGTTTCTTTGTCGGTCACCACAGACAACGAGTGGCAGTCATTTAGGCCGTCTTCTGATTTGGGAGACAGCGTTTGCTGTTCAGGTAGCGCTGATGGCTGGCTCTCGCTTGGCGTTGCTACGCTTTCAGCGTTTGGCAACGGCGTCGCACAGGTAGGTGTAGGCGGTGCAGGACCTGTTTTGATAGCATATTGCATCCGCAATTTCTCGACGAGATTCATCGTTTCCCTGGCACTGTCCTCGTTGGTGTCGGCTTTGGGGATGGCTTCCGTGTTGAAGGAATAACTCAGAGTTGAGAGAGCTGCCGTATCGTCCTGATCGTAATCCTCATCAAACAATCGGCCTTCACTCATTTGCGAGGCACTTTTTAGGAAACCTGTGCCACTATCCGAAACGCTACGAGCAATGTCCAACAACTCGCTTTCGTCAAATTCAAAGAGATCGCCACTTCTGTTTGCTCCTTCCTCTTTGGCCTTTTTCACGGGAGGCTGAGTAAGGGAAAAAGGCCCTTCGACCGGTTTCGCGTGCTCGAGCTTGAAGTCAGAGGGCTCCTCATTTCTTCGATGCTTCCCTGTCTCCTCATCTGGCGTCTGGGTAGCTCCTTCAGGAGTTGGGCGTTCAACCATTTCAGCTCCTTTATCGTGCCCGGCTCTCGGGGTTTCCGATTTCGATAAGGCATCGTTCGCTTGACCTTTATCGATTCTGGCTTCTGGTTCGGGCAATTTCTCCTGCTTAATTGGGCTACGTACTGGCTCTGGCTTGGAACGCTCAGCTGAATTTCGACGCTTTCCGTCAGAGTGTTCGAGTCCAGTACCTGTCCGACACGGTTGCCGATTATCGAATCCTTCACGCTGTGTCGATGAGATGGAATCTCCCCTACTTCGTCTGTTGGCCTGTTTTGGCTTAGGTTTGTTAACATGTGATCGATTATCAGGATCGGTGACGGGCAGTTTCGTTCTTGCAATGGACGGCTCGCCGGATTTGGCTGGGCTGGCAACACTTGGTGTTGCCGTTCCTGCTGCTGCTGCTTCTCCCGAGGTTTGAGACAGTCGAGGCGATGTGATTCGGCCTTTGATCGCGTTCTTCTGAGGAACAGCTTCGCTGGGGTTCGATCCCGATTCCGAATCGGAACTGTGACTGGATGAATCGGAAGATGAGGACGAGGAGGAAGATGACGACGATGAAGAAGAGGAGGAGGACGAGGAGAATTTGCTTGGTTTGATAACGACATCAACGGAACTGGTGGTTCCTGCACCGGTTCTAAGCGGCGGTTGCTGTGGCTGCGCAGACTCTGACTGCGGGTGTACTTTACTGACATTGGTCGATTTGACTGATTCGCTGGATGAGTTGGAGCTAGATGAGCTACTAAGGCTGGAGCTTGAGGATCCAGATGAGGAGGAGGAACTTGACGAGGAAGACGAGCTTGAGGAGCTTTTAGATCGAGATCTTGAACTGGATGAACTGGATCTTGTTCTCGACCTGCCGGGTTGTTGTTGAGCCCTAACGGCAACAGGACATTCGGGACCGGATGGGATCTCAGACATCGGGCTGATTTGAGCAACTTTCTTGACCGGCTGTTGCTGTTTGGGTTGTGCGGAGGACTCTCCGGCGGGCTGGGCTTTATTTCTGACCGGCCCACTTTTCGTTTCCGAGAGAGTCGCAGTGACCAATTTGGTGGCTGACGCATTTTTGCCGGAAGTTTTCTGGGCCCCACGACCAGCTGAGGAGGACTGGCCGGACGAAGCCACACCTCCTCGGGCGGAATGGGATTCGGACTCGGACGGCCGGGGACCCCTGTCTCGAAAGGGCTTACCGGTTGCCTGAGTCGTCTCCGCATCGGCACCCATCTTACCTTTCTTTTTTGCTGTAAGCTCGTTATCCTCTTTTGAATCACCAGAATCAGAATCAGTTGTATCAAACAGGATATCAATCTTGGATTTTGATTTCGGTTCCACTTTCCCTTTGCCAAGTGGGTTCGGCAATGTTTTGGGATCACTTTTCAATTTCTTTTTCACAGAAGAATCACCCGGTATGTCAGAGTCGATGTCGAACAAGGAAATCGACGATTTGCAACTCCCGATTTTTATAGTTTCGGCCGCTTTCCTAGCTGCCTGTCTTTGTGGCACGTAAGATGGAAAGTCGGATGGTGCTATTACTTTCTCAACCAACGAGTTTTTCTTCTCCTTTTCCTTGCCATTGTTTTTCACATCTGCTTTCGGTTTCTCAACCGAACAGGTTTCTTCCGAGGTTACATTCATTGTCTCGGCAATACTCTTAAGTTCACTCTTGGGCTGTTGGGAGAGAACAACGTTTTCTTTGCCCACGCCTTTGGTTTCCTTCTCTTCCTTTTTCTCCTTGGCTGAGACATTGGCATTAGCGTTATGTAAACTTTCGGTGGCCTTCTTTGCAGCCTGTCGCTGAGGCACGATCAAATCTGTGGTGGATTTCGTAGCAGATTTGGGCTCACTGGCTTTTTTACCCCGACCGCGACTGCCAGCCGTGATAGGAGAAAACGCCTTGACAGCGGCTTTGGTCCGCACAACGGAAGAACTTGGGTCACTGCGAGGTCCCGCTTCTTCCTCACTGTCGGTGTAAATGAACTTGCCAGCTCTATCACTAGTTTTCGAACCGGCTTTTTTGGAACCAAGCTGTGTAATGGCTACATCGAAATCGCTGTCGACCGAGGTAATTGATGTTTGCGAAGGTGTTCTCACCTGAACGGAAAGAATAAAAAATGGGAAATTGTGATCGGCATAGAAACTCGAACAGAAAGATGATTTGAAATACCGGTCTCTTCCATCTACTGTTTGTTTCGGAATCGGAGGCAGCCGATTCGGCACTAATGGAAGAAAGTGAGCGGGACCTACGACTTTCGCCACCGTTCATGTACGTGCGTTTATAGGGATTGTCTTCCTTTAAATGATTGGGACGACCAACGATTCCATTTTTATCCTGCAACCAAAATTCAACGCACACAGAATGAAAACTGTTTTCTTGTCACCGATAATTACCGAAAAGCCAAACCTTTTTCATTGCGGGGATGTTTGACTGTACGCCTGCTATGAGTTGAATGACTTGTTCAAAGCCTTCTTTTTTGATCGTTTCCCCACGTGAATATACAAGGTCATAGATATTGGAGCCATGATTGGCGTCACGCAGTGCAATCAGTTCTGCTGGGGTGATATTTTTTTGAAGATCAGACAGAGACAAAATCGCTGCTTGCTTGTGGAAGGTTTGTTCTCGCAATCGAAAATACGATCGTGATAATTTCTCTCTTCGGCTGACCATGTAACACAAATTTCGAACCTACAGCGAAGAACAGTTTTTACTGACAACTCTGCATTTAACGAGATAAAAATAATAAAGTTAATGAGAAGTATGTTCATACCCTCTCTAGGTCTTGTCGCAGCTGTACAAACAATTTCATACGTTCCATATCTTGCTGTTGTTGCTGACTTAATCGTTCCGTTTCAGTGGTTTTGGGCGGTAGCAATGGTCTATCTCGGTTGGACTGAAGTTTTTTAAAAAGAAAATTGGTTGCTTGTTGTAAAGACACATGAGTTTGGGAGCACACACCTTTCGTTTAAGAACCCAAAAGTTGAAAATTTGATCAACGACATCAAGATCAAGATCTAACGTCCGCGCTGTTTCGCTAATGCTGGCATGCTTATAGAAGTCCGATTCGATGAGTTGTAGCCTTTTCGACGCAAGGAGGAAAAAAAATTAGTTCTCGATTCACACAAGTAACTCCCAATAAGAAAACGCAAAAAGTAAACATGTTTATGTATCCTATACTTTTGGGCACGGATTAAGTTCCTTTCTTCGACGGTCATTTCTTTTTTCAGCTTCCTAACGGATTGGGTGTTTTCCTCCCCCTCGCCTTCAACATGAGATCCCGTGATCCCTCCGGAACTTTTTTTCACCATCGAGTGTTTTTGGCAGTACGACTAAAATACAAACAAAAAGAAACAAAAATTTAATACGGAAATGATTTTATAGACATTAGTTGATGACATTACAACGCGAAATTGACAGGCAAAATCATACCCTTAACTTTACTCCGTCTTCGGAATGCTCATCCTCGACGATAGCCTTCATCTCTAGGCTATGCCTGAAACCGCAAGTCACATGATAGGCAGTTTTACACGACTTCACAGAGCACTGGATGCAGGCGCCACCCTTTTCTTTGCACAACACACAATTAAGATTCCACCGACTTGGCTAGAGAAGCAAAGCATGGAATGGATCAGTATAGAAAAAGACCAAGCGACCGAACTAAGAAACCGTTACCGGAATGCTTGATATTTTAGTGATGGGTTCCATCTTTTCCACACATCCTATAGATACTTCTGGTATCCATAGGGCGCAGGCTACATGGGCCCAAGTTGATCCTCCTCTTGTAGCTTTAAGCGCACCGCCTTGATTGGGACAAAGTTGACACGGTGGACGCAAACCAAGTGCACACGGTTTGCACAGCCAGGGTCCGGGAGGTATGCTTAAAATACCGTAGCAAGCCTGATGCACGCAAATATTACAACGATCGCAGAAAACCATTTCGTTTCCCTCCTCTGAATCCGGCTGTAAATGATAAAGATTCGTAAACGTTTCCTCTGAAGAGCCTGAAAGAAAGCTTACCGCTCTGCAGACATCACAGATAACGTTCTCGTCGTATTCAATCCCGAGAAACTCTTCTGTTTTGAGCAAAGTCTGCATGTTAGCCCACGATTGGCGCTCAAGCTCTTCCATTGTTTGTTCGAATGACAACTCCGAGATCTTGGATGAACCTGTTTAGGATAAAATAAGAAATTTCCTACCAGACTCAGGATTGACTTTGTGATATGCAATACCAATTGCGTTTCGCTGGGCATTTACACGATTTAACCACGCTAAATCCACATCGTCCATGTCATAAGCGCATGCTTGCTGTGATCGTGCTGGAGCGGAAGTCAACTGATGGATATCAGACGAGTAGAAATCATCATGTGTTACTCGTACAAACTTGTTTTTCGGTCTGCCAACAAAAACATCCATTTCGTTATAACATATATATACTTTTTAAAATATGAATCAATCATACAGTTTGAAATCGTGTGTCCTTTCTGGCGCATGCGCATTGGGTAGGCAAACGACTCGAGGTATAGGTAACGAATCAGGAGAAACTGGAACTTGAACGCCTCGCTCCCATTCTTGACGCCATGGATCAGATAATGACCAATAGTCTTCCGTACCTAATGGCTCCGAGTCGGGTAGTTTCATCGCTGATATAAGATCTTTCCGAAACAACTAAACACCCAGACAGGAAATAAATTTAAAATTTCACTGCTTTGAAATTATGAAATGAAAATAAACCTCGGCAGGTGCTTCAATCGCATTGCGATTGTATATATTAGAGCTCTTAAGGTCAGAGAGGTAACGAGGAGTCCATGGTGTTTTGGAGGCTGAATCTGCATGAGACTGTGAATGGTCATCACCTGACAGAACACTGCCCCCACAAATATTTTTGGTCCCACCGCCTAGTCGGGGGCGTTTGCGCTTTCCTTTTGAACCTTCCAATTGAATTGAAGCCAAAATGGTTGATCAGGACTCATTAAAGTTGTGTTAACATTTCATGGCAGGTACTCTATAGTTATTTGTAGAAGTTTACTTACTCATGTTTTGAGTCCCATCTTCACCCTTGCCCTTAGAGGGCAATTTCTTCACTCTCTGAGACATGCTTTAGCAGAAGAAAAGCAGCACCTGGAAAAACAAACAATGGCTTGATTTGAAATATAATAGTATTGAGGAAAATGACCATTATAAACAAGAATTGAAGATCACAATATTATTTTACTGGAAAAACATCAAGAGGAGGCATGGTTGTTTTTTCAAACTTGGACCACATAACTCGTCTCGAATAAACGGAGTAAATGTGACAGACGTAAATAACGGTGAGAAGCTTCAAAGGCAGACGGAGTACGAACGCCATCTTGGAAAAAAATATCCCATTCCCTCTGTCATAACCATTTGCTATTCTTGAACTTGAACATGAAACTATTTCTTTACAAATGCAGGACAGATTTCCAGGATCAAATCCTACAGCACAATCTACCCATCAATAGCACGGAATATCCAAAGAAAAGGCATAATCTTGAGTAAGGTGAAACAAGCTGAGGGGTCCTGTAAACATTGTTTCTTTCTCATCCACTGTGAACTTTATAACACACTTTCAATGGTTATAACACTAATTTATAAGTTGTACCATATTTATCTCGTGCGTATTGCATGACAAGAAGAATCCATCTTAATGAAATTTCACGGGAATATCCCGAAACGGATCCTTTGGCGCCATCACTACGAAATGAAAAAATAAAGCCCGAATGTCTTAAGTATCGATTCTGAACTATCGATTGTAAATATTGATACTTGATTGTGCTTGATCAAATTTGTGTCTTCAAAATCAGAGGGAACGTTTACGGATGACTTTTGATCAGCAATTGCTTAAAATTTCATTATGCACAGAGCTACACAATGCTTGTTTGACCTTTATGCCACCCAAACAATAAAATAAGAATTTTTCATGTAAAAATTCGGGTCATTATTTTTTGTATGATGTTTTAAAACATGATCCTTCCGTGAAGCTATTAAGTATATAACTTTCATATAAAGAATACGGAATTAAACTTTTTCAAACCAGGTAAATGTGAATATGATTCGTCGAAACGGGTTTTCATTCGAACAACGGTCGCATTTGCAGAGACGGACTAGGTGATTTTCATGTACCACACAAAAAAGTAAAAAGTTTATTGGCCTTCAATTTTTTGACAAAATCTTTAAAATACGTCTAAACTTAACGAGTACCAGTACTAAACTCTATTCGTCGAATAACAATTGTTTTTTTGCAAGTTCTTTATATCTGAAAACAGTTGTCAATCCAGAAATTTTGATACTTAAGAGTAAAAGAAATCTACCACATGGAAATTTTTATTTAAAAAAATGATGTATAAGTAACAAATGAGTTTTAAAAAACGCAAAAAAAATTCATGATAAAAAAATAACACATGCATCGGAACTCGGTGACAGTGGCAGCTGTCAGATGCTACGACAGCGCGCGGAGTCACTCTGATGGCAAAATTTGGCGGTTAACAAATTCAGAGTAAGTCGAGAAAGAATTCATGTTTAGATGTTTTTCAATCAGGTTTGACCAGTGAGCTAACTGTACTGAATACAGAATCTAAGGTTGCTGTTTGTTCTCACTGAGTACGAGACCAGAAGTCCATTACTGCTCGAAAATCTGATCCATTTGGCAGTCTTCGCTCAGCTAACTATTGCATCTGACAGTCTTTGAATGTTTCGATGTGTAGGTAAAGTCACCCTACGAAAGAAGCGACCCTTTTTTGCGCTTGCGAACGGTGTGGTTCCATCATGAATCCCGAGTTGGTCAACGTTCTGCTCTCCTAGCAATTTCATACACTGAATATGCTATTACTACAGTTAATGTAAATGGGGTTTTATTTGGGGTACTCTTGTCTGATCAGCTCCATTAACCTAAATGCAACACAACAAAAGCCAAGTGATTTTCTACTCCATTAAAACATTTTCGTTCCATGGAGGTCCACGGGACGTTGCTAACCAATATCCTATGGACGTCCTACTCACATCCCTATTGCATTCCACAAGATGTTCCTATTCAGTAACACTTTGTAGTAAACTGGGCCTCCAGTATACATTATAGTTCGACGTCCATTCGATATCAGTTTCTTGACATTATTGGGGTTAAAAAAAAAAAGTCACGGAATAGAAACTCAGCTATCAAAACCAAATCATTCTATGTCGGGTACTTATATCACTTGGTTATCATTTTTGACATATAATATACGTATACGTGTATCTTAAATCATGTATACGCGGAAATTTGTAGGAATTGGGTAAAAAGGTCTCATTTAACCCTCGGTTAACTATTGTTGAATCGTTTACGAACGCATTTTTACAATCTATGTGTGTTACTAAAAACGATAAACTAGTTATACATTTACATAACACAAGTTTATAACTACTACTTTCATGTATTTTCAATGTTTAGAAAAGTTTTTAATTTATTCTAGTTAATTTTGAATGTGTCCGAATAAAAAAAATATGTCTAATCGAGTGGCTAGCAAATCACACGTATATTAATTTAGTTATTATATCTTTGTATAATCCTGGTTGCAACGATTTTTAAAATATTAATTCTCACATACATCCATACCACTTTGAAAAATGGCAGACATCGTTGGGGCTCGAATTTCCCGACGTCCTTAGATTACCCTAGAAGAAGCTGCTCAGTACGCCCGTACCAAGTACAATTTGTGTCTTGAGAAGACGAAAAACAGTATAATAGTTCAAGAGCCAGCTAGGAATGAGACACAAGCATATTGGTAAATGTTTGAAGATATAATGTAAAACAGTGGGGTGGAGTAAGTCTAAAAAGTCACATCTTATTCGTCAAAGCGGTCGCGAGCAAACATGACACATTGCTGAAGTCGGCGTTTAAATGCAAAAAAAAAATCCATTTATGAATGCGTATTGGTACGGATGAAATTGTTGCCATTTGATAACAAAAAATTTTAATCTGGTGGTATAAAACCGGTAGGGTTTTTTAGCTGTTTAATACAACCAGGACGAGTTAAAAACTTTATATTATGGTGTAATTTCGTAAAATTGATTCGCATGTAGGCCTACCATAAACATAAAAAAAAGTCTTATTTTTGATGAATGTAACAGATTAGACTTGATTATAAGTTGTTTTATATAAACCAGACTTCATTTTCTCACTCAGTTTTTTCAATAGCAACGTTTTCTAAAGCGGTAATTTTGCATCGCAATTTGTGCCTATTTTAAATTTAATCTTACGATGCATTCTCAACTAAGTTTAGGGGAATTCCTTCCGACTTGTTTTATTATTATTAATAGCATTATTGCAAGTAAGATGATCAGTTAAATTAAAACTGTTTAATCTTGTCGCATAACAATGAGATTTATGTATAACATTTTGTTTCTAATAACATTTATAAAAATTACTTCAAAGAAATACTTTAATTATTATGTTGCTAGGCTAATAAAAAAAATGGCCTTTTTAAACTTGGCATCTGGAAATCTTTCCCTCATTCATCCTGTGTTTTCTTCTTTTTAACTGTAATTTCTTTTTCGAATTTTACGTTGTTAGAAATCCTTCCTGAATCATTGCCGCATATAATTACAACCTAACAATCAATGTATTTTCGCCACAATGTACGATTAAATAACATTAAGTTTGACATGCGATGCAGCGTAAAAGTAGCAATAATAGCCTAAGTGCTTCAAAGCGACTGATTTTCCAGACGATGATAATAGAGGGGAGGATCATTGTTATGCATTTTGCACTTTTTTGCTGTGCTCGGCTCCAATAAGACGTGATCTGGTCCCCCACCGCCACGAAAAAGACTGACTGGGCCACCGTTTATTCCGGATGTCGAGCCGGGTCGAGTGGTCGGGTTAAACCAAGATGATCTGGCGCAACTTTGTAAAATGGCGGCTTTAAAGATAACTCTGTAAAAAGGGTGTTGATTAACTTGTTGGCAATCGAGTTTGATATTATTAATGGAAAAGGTGGATAGATTATATCCATTTAAACAATCGATTGTTAATGATCGAATCAATATAAACTGACCAATCAGCAAAAACTCGACCCGATTAACGCAGGGCCGAACCCTGGCTGGGACCATTTCTTGCAAATAGCTACACATCGTTCTTCACAAGAGGAAGCGTTAGCGTTGACTTTTGAGGACGTGATCAATTGCATGACACTCCGCATTGCATGACAGTGGACGGAGGTTCTGTTCACCAGTACCATCTCAGCCGTTTCACTAAACAGCCTGTTCTCTCTCTTTTATAGGTGGGTTTGCTTTTTACTTTTTATTCACTCTATATTTGTCTCTCTTTAATGACAGCTTACACTTCACCCCAAATTTTTTTTATTATTTAAAAATATTTTTCATAATTAGTGTGGTTGCAGGTGTTAGTGAAACTCCGAGAAGAGCTGGCGGTCATCCACTGTGCGGAGAAACTTGTTTTTTTATTGACAGCTCAACTTCACGCCATTGATTTACTACGCATTGAAATGTTGAATATTGGGCCGACAATGCTAACAGTAAAAATTATATTTTCATTCAGGTGATGGGAATTTTTCTAGGCATGTTCTACTTACCAAACCATATATCATTCTTGAAATCGCACACTCGGAAACTCAACGAATCAAAATAGATTTTATGTAACTTTTTTTTTTGGTTCTGATCTGGTGTTCGGTGAAGATCTTGGTGACGTTCTGCAATTGTAAAAATGATCTACAATTGGGAAAAGAACCATTTTTTTATGGTAGATTCTGATTTGACCGCTCTTACGGTTTTGTTACAACGCAACGACTGCCGATGCTCTAGTTCGTCTATTGCGTCGCTTATACACCTTTCCAAAATGGATCATGGTCATCACTCACTTGTTGCTATATGTTCTGGTGTCAGCATATTACGCGTCTACCTTAACATTCGTAGTCGGCGTGGTTCGTTGGTAAACCCCTATCTGTTTATCCACGCTGGATTCAACTGAACTGCAAAATCACTGTCGACTAGAACTTTTTGGTGCTTTCTCAATTTTATTGTTTTGTTGCACAAGAAGTGAAAAGCTTATTTTGGCATCATCTTTTTTTGCTGGACGCGCGTCAGTACTAACTGTATCACAGTACGTTTTCCATTCACTTGCTGTTTTGTCGAAAATCCGTACAACTAGCAAAATTTACAGAAACGAGAATAGCAAAGTTTACAGAGGCTGGATGTTCTATCTGTGCCTCTCCTCAAAGCACATTATGTTTTCATCGATTTTTATTGATCCATACTGCACTACTAGGATGCCTTTAATTTGTACTGAAATCCTACAATGACAACTTTACAGCAACTTTACAGGAGTAGATGACCGACAGAAATTGCTCTTCAACACAGATTTTTATGGTCATTATTGCACCGATTTTGGTGTTCAATAAGACGATGTTTTGCACCAACTGAGCTAACACTGAATAGAAATTCTGCTGTGATTATACTCGAACACGAATCTTCTTCGTTGCGCTTGAGTAGTGTTGCACCTAGTAAATATTTACCGGAAGCTAGAGTGGTTATCTTTTCACAGAAAATGAATCAATCGCTGCTTAGACCACCCGGCAATCGGGGGAATGAATTAACCAGAAAAGCTACCCTACGAGAGATAAGGAGATACGTAGTCCGGAAGAGGTGTCATCCGCGCAAAGATATAAATCGCTGCCACAAAACTCCGTAAGAGAGGTCGCTATCCAAGGAGCTCACGGGGTTCATGAAACTCCGTTAGAAGAGTTTCTAGTGCTCCCTAGACGTTGTCAGAGCTTCTCCACGTTTGGCTAAAGTCTTTATCCCTTTTTGGTCTCGTTAAGACATTGGTAGTTTAAGTAATTAATTGCTGTGTTACTATGTGCTTTTGAATACAAAACAAGTGTGAAAATATCAGTTTTAGTCTAAGAAACTATGCTGGGAAATTATTTACTTGCTGGCTCCGGCGAAATGCAATTAGATCCTCTGTTGTTGAAAAATTGATTTGGAGTAATGGGGAGCGGGTCATCGCTCCCCTATGCGACATAAGGGAGTGGCCTTGCGTTTACTACGCTTTCGGTCTCAATCAGACTGACTTCCAACTCGTCGTATTCCATAGGCGCGCGGCCGTTGGATCGCCGAAGTAGGTTTGTCATTGTTCTTACCATGCGTTCCCATAAGCCCCCCACCATGGGGGCTAGGTTGGCGGAAAATATCCATTCGGTTTTGGGCATGGGTAGAAGGTTGTGGATGGCTGCATCGGATCTCAGGACCTTCAGGTGGTTGAAGACGCACTTAAATGTCTGTGCGTTATCCGAATACATGACAGGCACGTTACCCCTACTAGCGGAGAATCTTGCAAGGAGGAAGTCGCGTGGTGGCATGGTTTTTCTCAACTCCAAATGGAAGGCCCTAGTCACCGCGCAGGTGAATAGGCAGAAATAACTTTTTGGTTGCTTGATAATGCCCTTTTTCTTTTTATTTAATTGATCCGTTTGCAGATTTTCTTGAGTTTCCTCCGTTTGTTCCATGGCTGGAGGATCTGCTGTAGTCACCATATTTGGATCATCCGTTTGTGGAAGGTCCGCGGAGGCCGTAAGCTCCACTTGTTTGCGTTTCTTATGTGATGCTGGGTGTTTGTAATACAAGGGCCCTGTGAAATCTACACCCGTGATTTCGAAGGCTTTCGCTTGTTTCAAGCGATTTAATGGTGGAGGTGGGGCGCATGGGACGGTATTTGGAGATGAACCTTAGTATCCAGGCGGTTCTTCGGACTAAAAGATTCCATGACCGAATTCGATCCAACTGCCATTCAGTTGGGGGTAGCTGGCTCCCGCTTCAATCCTCCGCTTCAATCCTCTCGTGGATGCTCGGTTCTCCTGCATCGGGTGTTGAATCCTGCCACTCGTTTTCGTCTTTTAGCCGTGGTGGATCATTCCATTATATGCCGTGTTTTTCTTACACACGCAAAATGCATGGGTTCTATGAAGTCGACTATTGAAGTCTTTCGATGGTCTCATTTCCCTTTTGACAACAAATGTTACAATTTCATTTATTGTCACACACAATGCCACAAGTGCTACAGCAAACATTGACACTAAATAATACATAATTCACCATTTTACACACTACACGCGAAGTATCACCTAAAGTGCTGCCCTCTCGGGCTGGGCTGTAGGTGTTTATCTTTTGTTCAGTTTTGGGGGTAAAAAGGAAGTTTTAGTTAGTTAGTATCAATGTCACACTTGTGCCAGTTGTCTCAGCTTTTCACTTGTCTTTAGTTCCCTCTTGCAATCGAGTCTAGACACTGAGGATTCCGCCAAGCACATTTGTTTTCCCGTTCTCCTTCTCAATCCAGAATAGTTTCGTCGTCCCACCTCAATCATCTTTCATTTCAATTTTTTCATCCTCATCATCATCCTCTCTCTGTTACACTCCCCGCACGAGGAATTTGTAACACGGAGGGTAGTCAACTACCGAAAGCTCCTTCTTAAGGACTCACGCGAGGGTGGCCAGTGTACAGCAGAGCCCCGTCTTAATGTCCTGTCAGACGTGGGACCAAATCTCGACTCCTTCTTCACTTAAAGAGAAGTCAGAGGTCTTCAGGTTCAACCTGTCCTCCAGGGGTAGAAATGCAAACTAGCCAATGAGGGAAAAACAAACAGGGTAATAAAATGCGACAATAGAGGGCCGCAGTTGCAATTATGGGTCTGTGCTTTCAAATCGAATTCTCACTCCACGACTCTCTCTGTGAATCAAGTCGTATCGTCGTAAGAGTGCTTGTTAATACTGAAAAGGAAAAAAAGAAAAATAGGATAAAGAATTCTTAAATTTTCTTGTTAGTCTTTATCGTTTCCATTTGTATGTAACTGAAGGTAAGCTGGGGGTCTGTGGGATCCGCTATCCCCAATAAGCTCATAGCTTCAATCTTTAAGGCAGGCAATATTCAAAATAGATTTTTCAGTGACTGCTATCAACACTATCCGATTTAGACAAAATCGCATTAAGTTGGAAAATGGATACAGGTTTGGATCGGTTTCTGGAATGGCATGAAGGATTGGTCCATTTTTGGTTTTCGGCTTTCCCCCGAATACCTGTCGAATTTTAGTTGTGACTTGAACTAGCAGTTGATCAATTTCCTGGTGATAAGCTAACAAAAGTGCTTGGGTTCTTTTGTGTTTGTTAAACGAATGCTCCAAACTGTGAAACTGGATGGCGAATGCTTCACTGTGATTGTCGGTTAAGTCGTGCAAATATTCTCGCCGCCAACAGTTCCACCGATGGGTAAGAACTTGAGATATAAATTTTGTGTTACTGGAGGTTGGGATGAGTTCCGTTATCGTGGAGTGATTTGTTCTGGAATTGAGTTTGTATCCGTGAATAAGATGGCTCAAGGTGAGGGGGAGAGGTTCCTCTAGACAATTGTTGGGGTATGTTAACGGTCGACAATTGATGATGTTTTCCGCTTCAAGAAGTGCAGTTTCTAGTTGCATTAATGAGATTAACGCTCTTCCAATGGTTTTTCGCAACACTGCTTCATTGTGCGAATCATTCGTTTCCACCAACCACCCCACCAAGAAGCAAGATTGGCGGAATATTTCCAAGTCATGTTGTTGATGAGGAAATCGTAAAGCTTGGGTTTCTCGTAAATTTTTTGGAAGTAGGAAGCAGCCATTTTGAATGTTTTTGCGTTGCCTGAATAAATTGTTGCTGGCATGCCTCTACGAGCACTGAACTTTCTTACGCCGCAGATAAACGTGATGATGGTCATGTCGGGAATTAACTCGAAATGGATTGCTCTGGTTGTTGCACAAGTTATGAGTAGGACGTATGATTTCGTAATGGTTTTTGACTGGGAGTCACGGGTGAAGAGTGGGCCTGTAAGGCCTAATCCAATAAATTCGAGCTCGTGCTTGTTGCACACGACATGTTGGTAATGCTGCTGCTACTGCGTTGAACGATAGTGACTGCGATTTCTTGCAGCTATTACAGGTTGATAAAATTCTTTTTCACTTTTTCTCTGCCATGAATAAACCAGTAGGGTTCGCGCATTTCTGCGAGAGTGGCTGAAATACGTTGATGTCCAACCTTGACGTGAGCTTCTATTATGATTAATTCAGTGACATGATGATTTTTTGGCAGCGGGATCGGAGCTCTTGCGTTGGACTCAACAAAGTGAGGTTCAATTCGTCCTGTAACTCCAATTACTTGTTCGTGATGATCCCAGATTGGTCGCAGTGGTGTCCAGTTGCGGGATGGAGTTCGTACTGCGTTTTAAACGGAAGTCTTTGGATGAGTTGTATGATTTTTACTTGGCTCAATGTTGTTTTGGCTTTTATAAGAGAAGGCACCATTATGGTTTTATTTTTGGTAATTGGTATTGGAATAACTGATGAATTGGGAATTTCGCTTCTCAGTTTTCCAAAACGGGTTATCCAAGCTCCGATTCTTATGAATTTGGTGAATGTACTGGAACGAGAAAATGGGAAAGATTCTGGTTGTCCCAAATTTGATGATGCAATGAGGGTTTTCTTTCCCTCCAGACTCAACTCCTCCTTGAAGGTGCTGAGATCGAATTGGGATGTAGGATGATGTGGCCAATGTCTTTCTTCTTTTTGTAGCCATGTTGGTCCGCGTAACCAGAGGTCCATCTTCTGGACATCTATTGTTGCTCTTCTGGAAGGGCTGGGTCGGCCGGGTTGTTCTATCCGGGACAAGGTGCCCAATTTGAATGCTTGGTGAGTTGAGTAATGGTGATGATCGATCTCAGACGAATGGTTCCCAGCGTTGGGAATCGCCTTTTATCCATGCTAATGTAATGCGAGAATCGGACCAAAATTGAAAAATAGTAGTGATGGAGTAGAAACTTTTCTTGATGTAGTCTGACAGTTGACCTCCCAATAGGGCGGCCATAAATTCCATTCGGGCTAGGCTCATCTCCTTTCCACTACATGCTACTCTGGTTTTACACCAAAGCTGCGATACGGCTACTCCGTTGTTCGATGACTTTCCTCTAATGTAGACGACGGCTCCGTAAGCTTCTACTGAGGCATCACAGATAACATAGACATTAATTACTCCAAGCGTTGTGAATAGGATTTTTCTTGAGATTCTAAAAGTTCGCGGAGACTGTTCAACGCCTTCTTCACTGCAAAAATACTTCAACTGGAATTGGTTGATCCCATTCGATGTTAGACTCCCTGATCCGCTTGTATAATATTTTTGCAATGAGATTGTACGGACCGAGGGCTCCCATAGATCGAACAGTTGTGACGAAATACTTATGAATTGGCGTTTAGTGACAGTTCCGGTTAATCCTGTTACTTGGTTTTGAAGCTCGGATGCATCATAGTAGAATTCGTCCATTGTTGGGTCCCATCCGAGTCCCAGAACTCTAGCTGATTTGGAACTGGTGAGAATGGGTACTATTAGACCGTCTGCATGACTGGATTGTCCTTCAGACTGGATGGGCTGAAGGAGTTCTTCCCGGGTCGCAATCCATTTCTTTATGACGAATTTTGCGTCTGCGAAAATCTTGATAATTTGGCTAATGAGGATTTGTGCTGCTGGGATAGTACTTGTTCCGCCATTTCGTCGTAGACATAAAGTTGGTCTCTTATAAGTTGAACTGCTTCGGGATAAATATCTTCGTATTTCTTAATGTGTCGAGTATCACCATTCTTAACACGAATGTGCTTGATGTTAATCCAAATGGAAGTCGAGCCCAGGTTAAGTCTACTACAGCTGAATTTAAATGCTCTGTATCATTTACCTAGAGTATGCGGAAGGCTTCAGAATCAGTTTCTGTGTGTTGGATTTGAAGAAAAGCCTTTTCGATATCGCTTATCCAGGCGTGCTTAATGTGCGAAAACGAAGTAGAACGGCTAATAATTCGGGATTTAAATTCAAGGCAATGTTCACGCTGATTCCGGCTTTTGATTTTGGTGCATTATTGAACATTGGCCGAACTTTACTGGTTGCTTTATCATTACGTACTATCAGATGATGTGGTAAATATTTATGAATCCCGTTGAAATTTAAATTGCCCCTTTTAACAAATCCTATTTTAACCCTCCTAAAATCCGATATATTCTTCATTCTGATCATTATGCGCTTTAAGTAGGTTCGGCTTAGTTCTTAAGCGCTTTAGTAATCCGTCCAGCCTCCTTTGTGGGATGAATTTGTCATCTTGGAGTTCATTCACCTTGTCGTTCCAATGTAAGGGCTTTATTCTTCGCTTTAATCCTGTTCTCCTTCCCCTTTTGGTGGCGCTTGGAAACCTTTTGGCGGTCCTGCGCGGATGATGGAAGATGGTTAAGACCCGTGGGTAAGTAAATACTTGGTTCTGCGTAACTTGGTAACCCGTACAAAATTTGTATTGTTTTGATTCGCCAATATGCACCGTGCCCCTGTATTACGGTCGGTTCACAGATACGAACCATTAACAAATTATTGCCCGGTTCTTGGTTGCTCAATAAACGAATTCGCTACCGTCTCCGGCTCGAAGGACCAAAATGTGGAGCTGGATGGCGAATGCTTCACTGTGATTGCTCTAGAAGGACAGCGGTCTCGTTTTGAGGCTTTGGCGAACCGCAGGTCGATAGAAATAAACTCGGTTCTAATAAACAATGACACAAGGAAACAACAGAAGAATAGGTCTTTATTACCATAGATATTAAACGTAAGCAGATGCTTAGAGCTCTTGTTGCCTCGATGATCTGAAGATGACCGTCTCTTTAATGTTAAACGGTCAATTTATATACCAGTGCATTACATATAGTTATCATACAACGTTTCTTATTATAATGGTTAGAAGTGCTAACCAGTAGTTTCCTGGTATTCGGGGGGGGGGGGCGAGCGCATGAGTCATAGGTATTTAGAATTGCGCTTTAGTCGGCGCCCCCTCTGGGAATATCTCGGGACTACACCAATAAAGTCTCCCTTTTGCCACTAGGGAATTTTCCTCTAACCTAATTTTCCTTTAATCTCCAATTATCCGTTTTTCATGTGATTCGGATGCAAAATCTTCTTGACATTCTCCAAAGGAGTTAAGAGGACTGTCTGGCTCCTTTGATTTGTAATCGCCTTTATTGGCGAAGTGCGCCATCTTTATTGTATTAGGGGAGGCCGGAGCTATTCCGGTCGGTTTTTGTTTTTTGCCAATAACTTCTTAACTATTCGTGATATTTTGTGAATTTTTGTTGAAGAAAATGAAGAAATAATCCAGCTTTTACGGGTTTTTTTCCTATATTTATATATATATCTATATCTATATTTAAGTTTAATTCGGAATTACAATTTTAATACAAAATTTGGCATAGAGTGACCGGACTAATCCCGTTGCTGGGGTTGTGTCGGTCAGCTCTTAAACAAGCAATAAGCCATTAGAAATTGGTCTTTTTAACTTGCAATACCGCTCGACCAGAACGGGTTTTTTAACCGGAGCAATGAATGTGGCTCCATTTTGGGTATCGTCACCGTTATCTTGAAATAAGGAGACTTTGCGCGGTTTTTTTCCTCTGGCCATTTTTGCCCTGCCATTTGTTGCTTCCTCGATGGTTTTTTTTCTGGTGTCACCGTTATTACGCGTGATGAACCAGTTCGTTTTCTCTTGGAGGGCTCCTCTATGGCTTTCACGCGGAGGAATGGTCGTATGTCTTCAAAGCTCCCTATTAATTTTTTTTGAAAAAATAAAAAAAACAATTTTGAATTACAATTTATTTACTGGCAAGCACTTCCGAGGATGATGCTGTTGACGACGTAAGTTCAGTTGGATTCTCTGTTGACGATGTAGCTGGAGGTGGAGCCGCAATCGGAACTACACAAATAAACTTTAAATAATTAATATTTAAATTATGAGAAACTCTAGTTACCTATTTGCCTATCAGTGACATGTGATGGCAGGAAGTCATTTTCGGAAAAAACGTGCCGATTGAAGGGCCAAATTCCAGTTGATCGGAATCCAGATATTATGTTGGCCGGGTTAAGCTTTTCGATAAAAGCAACCCGAGTCAAGAGCGCAATATCATCGATCCGCACTCTTTCACCGGGGTGTGTGGCCAACCAATCGTCTTGTTCTCGACGCAAAGCATGTTTGAACGGCCCAAAGACGGACACGTCCAACGGTTGCAGTTTATGTGAGCAATGGGGTGGAAATGTAAGCATCACCACACCCTTCTGCCGCGCAAATTCAATACACTTAATATCTAGATGGCTGACATGATTGTCTAGCAGAGGTAGATTCTTAGATGTTATAGAACTACCACTGTGTTTCACAAAATGCTGAAGGCACAATAAGAATGAGGCACTGTCCATCCATCCGGTCCTATTTGCGATCCTCCTGCAGCCAGGCGGTCCATCCCGTATCCAGCGCGATTGAAAGCGAACGCGCGCATACAGAAAAATTGGGGGCATGATGCAACCAGACGCACTAATAATCCCTACCATTGTCGTTGTTTCGCCGCGTTCACCAGAAACCGTTTGCTGAACTTGTTTTTGGCCAGTTGGAGCGACTACGCGAGGTGGTTTCATTACCGTTGAGATGCTTGTTTCATCCGTATTCCAAATTTGTGATGGAGGGAAATCATGTTCCTCGTAGAGTTGCACCAGTTGGGTGAAGAAGCGCTCAACGACAATCCTGTTAAAGGCCGAAGCACGCGCTTGGCTGGTGGGTTCCGGTGCTCAGATTGAAAGCTCTTCGTAGCGTTTCAGGAATCCGGAAAACCAATCTTCACCTGCCATTCCATTAATTCGCCATTGCTCTGGGAATTTTTGATGGCGTTGGATTCGGCATACTGAAAAGCAAGTTTCCGGACTTGCACTGGAGTTAATCCATGATTTAAACTTGAACATTGCAGTAAATATTGCACCAGTTCGACCTCCATTGAAACGCTTAAAAGTTGTCGCGAATGTTCCGTTCGCTTAAGCACTGGAGGCAAGGTTCCGCCATGAAAATATTGCACTTTTTTTCTTATAGTCACTTAGTGTACTGTGCTTCACGTTAAATGCCTCCGCTGCTTGTCACAGTGTCATTTGGCCATTTAATAGGGTAGATGCGGCCCGCTTGAGTGTCTCCTCGTCAGGTCGGACGGCGTCGGTTTTGCGCAAGTAATTTCGCATCTTCTCTGAGCGAAGTCAAACATAAAACTGAAGGAATGCCTATGTATCATGAATCATGTTTCCACATGTCATGATTCATCACTGAAAGGAAACGGAGTCATCCGAAGGTCACCGGTTAACAAGCTTTTAACAAGCTGATAAAACTATAGAAGACATTGACCGGTTTAACCCCACCAAATCGACCGGTCTAACCCCAATAGGGGTCCTATGCGCAACTTCAAGAAGATGCGCAATCAAAAAACATAATCAAAAATCCAAAGCAAGGAGAATTTTCTAGAAAAGACAAGCTATTTTTCTACTGAAAAAAGGAATTCTGTTTTGTATCATCGCTATGCGAAGCGAAACTTCCCGTGTCGAAAATTAAAATTAATGCGTTTTCGATAATTAGTTATATATCAGCAAATGTTTATTAAATCACCTCGATTATTTCCACAGTGATGCAGTACATTATTATAAACATTTGATTTTTTTTTGGAATTCTTAAATTAATTTAGTATTTTTTAAGTTGATTGACCGGCATAAACCCTGACCGGCGTAGACCCGGCCTCACCTACTTGGAAATTTCCTTTCAGATTTTTAAATTTTGGGGTTCTGGATAAGGTTTGTGTTGGAAATTTTTCCCGTAGAAATCAGTGGGGGAAACAAATATTTCTTGAACTTCTTTTAATCCGGTATTTTCGTCGTTTGGTCGGGAATTTTTATAAAGGTTTCTTCTCAATCAAATCCGTGCAAATGAAGAAACTGTTCGGGCTGTCAAACAGGTACTGCATTGCAGCATGTGCGGGATAATCGTCTCGTCTTTAAATGTTTTTCTTTTGAAGACCCAGGTTTCATGTTATCTAATTTTGTGTTGTATGCTCTTAGGCCGCATGGAGCTTGAATAGCTGCTTCATTTGGAATGCTTTCATAAATCTGGTCCACTCCGAGAAGAATCCCATATTCTTTTTCTTGGCCGTTGGTTTCAAGTCTGTCGACGGTCATCTTTTCTTTTTTCAGCAACGATTTTCTTGCGAATATTGTGTGGGATTATGGTCTAATGTCTTCAATGTAGCTCTTTACCATTGCAGTTATTTTGACGAGTGGGGCTCCTGACTACGTGCTTCGAAGCATCAGTTTGACTGCGTTTATCTTTTCTACTGAATGTGCGTTTTCTCTGTTTGAGGACTCTGGTGCCAATTTTTCCCACAGCCACTAGCTTTGGATTCAGCAATTTTAAGACTTTTCAATCCAGGATCTATGGCTACAATCGTCAATGAACAAAATGACCCTAATTTCTAGGCCATTTGGGCCTAACACCATTACAGTGGCAGTTTTCACCACAAGATCATCAAAGGCGTTCGCACTGGAAGCCAACGCTGTGACGTTTGTTTTGGCAGTGTTGCCGTTAACAGTGTTTTGTGCGAAGTCCCTCTTCTCTTTAAAAATTTCCAAACAATTGCTGCTGTTCAGTAAATAGGTGTTGCAGCAATTTATTTCTATCTTTATCTCTTTGGTGCTATTCTTTTCTTGGCAACTCTTTAAATTAATTTTCCAGTTGCCGATTGTACTCTTTACGTGTGTTTTTAACGAAAAGAGTACCTCCTTCATAATTCTTCAGAAGCAACATTTGCAGATTGCGGTTTCCATCGCACTTGGTTACTGGATTTCATGAAGTTTTGATAACGTTGTTTCAGGAGCTCAATTTCCGTGCATTGTTGGTATCCAATTTCAGTTCTGCAGTCATTAAAAGTTCTTGATGCGCTCTATCTTTTTCATCATTCTGGTCAGCTTGGCTTTTATGCTAGAATGTTTTGCGTTAATCGATTTTAACATTCTTGTTTGTTGGAACTAGCTAAAACAGAAAATACGGGGAGAGATGAGTGTAGCCTTGAAGTTTACAGCAAGATTCATTTCCCGACATACCTCAGAAGTTCAGAAAATCTAGTGACAATTCGTATACTTTTGATGGTGCCTCTAAATTGTTGATAGATGGAAATGGGATTGCGAGGACGCCATGCTCTTGTAAGTGGGCGCATTGACTTTGGCATTCTAAACTTCAGTCGGTTTGGTTTTTCGTTCTTCCCGAAATAAAGGAAAGGCGATTTTTTTACGTGGCAGCTGTTAAAGTCTGGCTTATTTGCATGTTATAACTTTCGCACGAATATACCGATTTTGTTGTCAAGAGCAAATTCAAAAGTTTATGCAGTTTATCCGGTTTGAGAACTCTTCACAGGTGCGCCAGTTTTGTGGCTTCTGTCATAAGCGTGTCTACTCTGCGATACACATATGCAGTCGTGAATTCTTCTATCCTTTCTTTCCCATTCTTCCATTTCAGTTCGTTGAATCGATTATGACTAACTGGCGCGAATTGCCCTAGAAGCCCAAAAAGCTTTGAAGTAGCCGGAAGCGTTCATACTCGCAATTAGAGGACCAGCTTTATCCTGCAATTAGGCTACAATTGGTCTTGCGGCCTCCTAGTATCATTACCAACCTCTGCGCTGCTTCCTAAGTGTCAGTCCTAGGTAGGCGTGGAGTGATCGTGGTCCCTCCCTTATCAATCATATTTCCCAATCCTCTACCGATTCATCAACTGTACGAAATCCTCCCCTTCTTCTGTGGAGAAGGTGGGTAGCGATTGCAATTTGATTTGTGTGGCCAAAGATCATCTTGCAGCTGCTTACTGCCGCACCCGCGCTTGTTGTACTTCGTGCTCGTTTATTCTCGCACTGTTTCTGAACCTCCTGATATCGCAGCTGAGATTCGATGGCTTCCTGAAATCTTAAAATCCCACTCCTCTTGCACATCCCCGTTTGCAATCGATCCCTCCTACTTTTCTGCGTTCTCGCACTTTTGGTTTCCACTTTGCTGAACGTGATCTGATATTGGATTGGTAGCGGCTGTGCTCCAACTGGGGCTCGTCGGCCCCGTCCCTTATCACTCGCCTTTTACGCCCGACCCTGTTCCACTATTCTTCCTTCTTCTGCATTCTTGACAACGCGAGTGGGCTGATCCAGTTCTTTGGTATTCCCCGACTCTCGCGCAGTCTGGTATTTCTCCTTCCTCCCGTTCCTCTTTTCTAATCTATTCCGTTATTCTATCTAATCCAACCTAATCTTTTCCACCATTCTTCTTTCTTCCGCTCGTGACTTCAGCTGCTTTCAGAGATGTTGGCATGTGCCAAGAGAGATGTATCTTCACTATTTAACACTACGTTGCATTTACATACAGTACCAATAAAGCTAAGGGCGATATATGACTAAATGCGGATATACATAGGTCCTGGTGGATTCGACGTCATACGTATGGTTGTCCTAATGAGCTCGATCGAATTCGTGGTCATTGACCACGGGACAATAGCAATGACACGAATTTTCATATGTTTAAGACTATCTTGGATAGGTGAATATTGTATGAGGTGTAAGAGCATATATCTGAAGAAATCAAATTTAAGCTAAGTTTGCTTCTTTGACTACTGAATGGCATAAGCGTTTAATTTTGAAAAAAAGGCTAGCGTAGTGTTTTTTGTTGTGTTCGAAGGACCAGTTTCAAGTCTGATGACGGCTAGACTCAAATGTCGGAGACTGCCGACGCAGGAACAAATGCATAATTAGGGGTGCCCTAGTACGGGGTACTTGCCTGGGTAGGAAAATCCGCCGTACTTGACGGGCAAAGTTTATTTGACAGCGCTGGAATCGTTCGAACCGTCTATACGCCGAACATTTTCGTCAGTGGATTTTTCCGTACTGTGTTCGCCTACATCCGACCCTTTGTCGGGTTCGGACGTCGGAATTTCCGACACACTTCTTCCCCATTTTTTCTTGCTTTTTAGAGTATAGATTGCCCACATTAAATTCATGAGCTAACTTTTGAATCGAACGGGCATTGTTGAGATATCAAGACATAGGCGGGAGGGTCATCTTCTCATACACTTCAAATAGCAAAAATAATGTGGTACTAACAATGTTTGGCGGATATTTACCGAAAAACAATAAATTTTGCTACTGTTTCTTTATCAATTTTTGCTACTGGCGTTCCGGTAACTACTGATGTGTTTACAGGGGTACAAAGAATTTTAGGCTCACCAGGAAGAATATCATCAATCATTGTAGTGCAGGTTGAAAAGATTGGAGTTCGAAAGATCGCTACCACCATCATGTAAAGCATTCTCCCCGTTGTATGAATGACTTTAGGGACATCAAGATAAATTGTAAATAAGGGACTCGTGAGTCAATTTATCTACAATGATACAGAAATTTGACATTAACATATTTGCTAGTATAGGGCATTATAATAAAAAATAGAATTGGTATATAAGAAAAAAGAAACGCGTCCAGAAAGTGAAAGGAGATAATCGTAATTCGTTTTACCGTGGTAACACGAGCGGGACTAGAAGGGAAACGAGACCAAAACGAGACGTAATGCAACTCGTTATCACGCCAGGGAGACACAAATAGGGATTTGAATAGTTAATGCAGATAACGAGTGAATTCTCCGGGAAACCCGGATTTGAAGAAAGTTTAATAAGATCAGACTAATTTTCGAAGTGTAAGAGTATAAGAAGTATTGTTTCCAACACAAGGCTACTAACCAAGAAAAATGCAACTAGATGACTATTAGACTCGGAGTCAATTCCTTGACTTCTTCAGTTTTGGGGTTCACCACGAAACTTCGAATTTTACCGAAGTGGCATGTTGCTGAGTGTACCTGTGCGTCGCGCATGCAACCAATCAAATATGTATTTTAAATGACGTGATGCTAATGAAGTATGGGTACGTCGCACGCGTAAGTCTGCTAGCAGTTGTTCATTTACGTCACCCGTGTTGCGCACATTGTGTTGCAACTAAGAAGTTTACACTCGACGAGTAATAAAGATACGAAGAAGGTGAACATACTGAAGATGTATATTTGTCTTCACTACATTAGGGTTAGCCCATCAGGTTTGTCCTATCTTTCTGTTATCATGCAACTATAATTTTCTAATTGACAAGAAAAAACTGTTATACCGTGCTTTTTTAAAATTATGTTTTTATTAATTATCACACTAATAGTTACATGTGCAAAATTAGCAATAATTTTTAGGAATTTAATTCTCTCCAACAAGACTATATAAAGTGATAGAGGTGTCTGCCCATTGCCATTCCAGTGCAAGAAAACAACCGGGAAAAAATTATATAGCTACATCTTCTGTAATTATTAAGTTTCACGTTTGGAAACGACTCAGTGAATGGGGGGTTTGACAAAATATTGATTTAAAAAAACAAATATTGCAGTTTCTCCAGGAGGAGAACAGATAATACGAGAAAACTCCAACTGTCCTATATGGGTATGGTCTCACCTACGTGTTGCGGTTAGGCAAAATGATGTCACAAAATAGAACGTTAGATGGATCCCCGGTACCTCACCTGCCTCTCAAGCCTGAGAGGGAAGTCGAAGCTGTGCCCAGAGTTTAACAGTATCAAAAGGGAGCCCTACTTCTGCCCAGGTTGCTACCCCTCGTGGAGATACACCAGTGTGTGATCCTTATCCGTTTCGTTTGATGTTTCGGTACTGGCTCGATCGAGCCTAACCGAAAAAATCGCAAGTATACGAGTGTATTTGTCCGTTTTGTTTGTGCTGTTTTACGCACACCACTCGGCCCCCACAACACGGTGTGATAAACTATGGCACGTATGAGTTGATGCGTTACTCCCTCATTTGTCAACTCCCTCAGATTGAGCCATATCTCTCTTCTGAATGTCTTCATCCGGTCCATGTCCGACATCAGACGCTTGAGAAGCCCGAGTACAAACAGAAAGAGCGCTGACGCACGTGGAATAACTGAAAACAATGTTACTGTAATGTACTGTATGTAAATTTGCTGCGTAACTTTAGTAATTACTAATTTGCCTGCCTAACTTAGTTTATTAGTAAGGACTAATAAGATACAGAGAAACGCAAGACCACTAGCCTTGCTTGCCACCGATCTTTGCATCAATGTTGTTATAGCCTGCTGCTGCTATGAGTTCATGTTGCACGGATCTCGGGGACCTTAGCAAATCCTTACAGAGCGACATTGCAGTTTGAAGAACTGGAGTTGCGCTATTTATAAATAAAGATATGATCATGCACAAAAAAACTATCTGTGAAAATTTTTTTTACTTGCTCCCCATTTCTGTTTCACACTTGTCTAAAATAACTGTTGCTATTCATTGTCTGTTGTCGTAGTATTTTGCACGCAATCGGATAAAAGTTCACGGCGTTGGATCATCATGCCGAGGATTTGGGGCAGTCGTTTATGTGCGGACGACATATGCCCGCGAAAGAGTCCACATATCTTTCATCATGGCCAAGACACATGTCGCACCGTTAAAGTAACTCTCGATCCCTCGAATCGAGCTTCAAGGAGCTGTCGGAGCTTTACATCTGGCCATAACAATCAGCCGTGAGATGAACCTGGATCTGAGCCAAACCGTGTTTCCTGTCGACTCTCAGACAGTTCTGAGCTGGATCCATTCAGCCAACGGCAAACAGGAAGTGTTTTTGGGCAACAGAATTGGAAAAACCTTAATGAATACCGACTGTCGACAATGGCGTCATGTACCAGGAATCCAAAATCCAGCAGACGTCTGCAGCAGAGGATTGGATCCCGACAACCTCGAAGAAATCCAGCGGTTCCATCAATGACCAGCATTCTTATTGTTGGAACCACCACTATGGCCAATATGGAATCAGATCGAACAAAATGACAACTAGATCCTGAAGTCATCCACGTCTATACAACAAAGACCGAAACCAGTGACAACGTGATCGACAAATGTGTGGAATATTATTCAAATAAAGTGCGCCTTGAACGAGTTCTTGTGCGGTGTTCACGGCTCATCGCAAACTGTCGCGCGGAGGCAAAGAAACTAAAGATGATTTCAGAAGAACTGACGCCAGTTGAAACTGAAATAGCTCTGGCAATGTGCATTTGACGTGCATAAAAAGTGGCCTACCCTAAAGATTTGTCGTTTTTAAAAAAAGGAAAAGAATTGCTAAACTGATCGAAAACCAAGCAGCTTCAACCGTTTATTGATAAACGACAACTGACGCGAGCGGGTGGCCGAATTGGCCAAGTACCTGTCGACTATGTGACAAGACATCCAAAGATTCTGCCTCCAGAAGAACTTATCACAAACCTTATCGTTTGGGATACTGACGTTCAAAATTACCACATTAAAGCCGACCGCTTGTTGTGTGAGCTTCGAACAATGTACGGAGAGAGCTGGATAACTGCTGGACGGAGAGTAGTTAAATCCCTACTCAACAAGTGTATTCCCTGCAAGCGAAGAGACTCACAACCAGTGGTACCACTCATGGCGCCATTACCGGTTCATCACATAACGCCATTCCTGCCGCCGTTCGCTCAGACAGTAATCGACTACTTTGGTCCATTGACTGTCAAGGTAGGAGGTCGGGGGTAACGAATCGAAAAATAATGGATCTGCCTGTTCACGTGCCATACAACACGAGCAGTCCATCTAGAAGTAACGGCCAGCCTCATTTCAGAGGCATTTCTCATGGCCTTTTCTCGATTGTCTAGCATAAAGGGAAAGCCAGTCGTTGTCTACAGCTATAATGGCACGAACCTTGTAGCTGGATACAAACAGTTAAAAAAGGCAGTCGAAGATCTACAGAATAATAAAGATTATCTTGAAGCACAATTTACCTGTCGATACATTGAGTGGCGTTTTTCTCCACCAAATTCACCTCACTACGGCGGAGTTTGGGAAAGGCTTGTGCAATCTTGCAAAAGAGCCATGAAGGTGACCCTAGGAAATAGCTCAACCTCTAACTCACCTCAGCATAAATTCCGAAGACCCCGACTCTCTTACTCTAAATAACTTCCTACACGCCAGACAAATGCCGTATGTGCCACCAGCATTTGTCGACCACGATAATGCAAATGTTTCTAAAAACCAGCTCGCACAAAGCCAGCTTATTGTCAACCACTACTGGAAAAATATGGATTGTCGAGTGTTTACCGTACCTCACGGAGAGGAAGAAATGGTCCAAACATCACAAAAACATCGAAATCAATGATCTTGTGCTCGTAGTCTATCCATTAACTCATCGAGGACAGTGGCCATTAGGAAAGGTTCTTTAAATCCTACCCAGTGTCTCCGACAATGTCGTACGCGTCGCCAAGTGAAGATTTCCGGCGCGAAAAATACCCCAACGCGCCCGGTAACACAACTGTGCGTGCTCTCAACGCGTACTGAAATGGCACCTGAAGCGAGCCAGACAACCGCGCTGTCAAGTATGCCTACCCACGAGAGAGGGAAGGCCATCCAATGACGTCCGTGTGCATGTGACCTTGTCTAGGACTGCCTTCATGATCCAAGATTCATTAGGCAATTACCAACCATCAGCCACACTTGACTTCCCCAGTGTCTCATAGTTGTGTTTTCTAAATAACGAGACTTCGTCGAATTGTTGCGTGCGTATTGGATACTGCGAAGTGCTTGTATCTTTCCTTTTTTTTCTTTGTGCATCAACAAATACCGTGTCAGTAGTCTCAATCTGTGAAAATGGAAGACATTAACGATCGTTGTCGAAAGAAGCTGTTAGACGAATTGAAAAGTGTAGTGGAAAATTTTGATCGCGAAGAAAAAAAGGCTTGGGTATTGCTCACTCAGCGTCTTTTAGATGTCAGTGACGTGAAAGACAAGATCGTAGCTTTGAATTTCAGTCGAAATGAAATGGAGAAGACATTGTGCAACAAAATTATGGCTTCATTTCCATTTGTTGAGTTTGCGAGTCGGAGGGAGCTTGCTTGGTTTGAGACACGTCTGGCGAGCTCGCCGTGGTGATCAGCCCACCAGGCAGGGTTGGATTACCGCGTTAAAAAAAATACCGCGATAGTACCGCGGTAATGCGGTATTACCGCTACTGCTACCGCGGTATTTTTTTCCAATGGTTACCGCTACCGTTACCACTAGTAAAAAATACCCAAAATCGGTAACGGTACTTTTACGCCATCTCGCGATGCGTCTATTAACCTTTTCCTGTTTTTAGCAGACTGCATTTCAAGTAAATATTTCAAAACGTTTTTATTCCTATTTGCGAAGTTGTTTACAGGGTTTGACGGACCTCGATCAATCAAATACGTCTAAATTTCGGACAAATACTACTATGGCACCCTTAACAAGTTGCATTCTCACTTTTGCAGGTTTATCTAGGCTAGTACTAGGAATGTTTTATGGCTGCTATTGCAGCAGTATTTGAAATTTTGAAGTATTGCAGCCATCCATAGAATATTGTAAAAAATGTTGCTATTATTTTTGTGTGCTTCAAGTTATTAAAGAGAGATAGAGGTTATGATAGTCCAGTTTATTTTAGCCTTATGTTTAATGAATTTTTTTCTATTCAAAATTGGTTATTTTGAATTTGCTACTGATGATAATTACATATCCGAAGTTGATTCAAGTATGGACATTGTCTCTGAACCATCTCTTGACATATCCACCAACATTGGTGAGGCGAAAAATAGTTCTACACGATCAAAAACAAAAGGGAAAAAAGGTGAGAAAATGAAACATGAAACAAACTTTAAACCAACCAAATTAATTCACATTATAAATTCAAGTTCAATTTTAGATGGCGAAAAACATATCATGCTCTATCCTGAAACGCTTATCAAATAAGTTGGACCAGGCAAGAGAAAGGGAACTTCGTATGAATGCCTTATTGGACAGTGCAAAGTAAAGCAAAAGGCACTATCAGCAGTAGACAATTTAAGAGGCAACATCACAAAACACCTTTCAATTAAACATAACAAAGAAAATTTTGAAAATTTTTATTTTCTATGCAAAGAAACTGACGTTACGAAGTGAAACGAAGTAGTTCTTTCCTGAAAACACAAGGAACTGCAGCAACATTCAAAGAAACTCAAACAAAACTATCGTAAATTGGCAACCTACAAATTTTAGGTCTTAATTACATTAAGAGACCGAAATTTAGATTTTTCTTGGGCATGCTATGCACTCGTCTTGGAGTCAAAACAAAAGGATACTGCGAGAAGAGCGATTAGTGTTTCCTTCGAAACAAAAAGATAAGGCTCAAAGGAAACCTGAATGAAGCAAAATGGCTCTGCAATATTGCTGACTGGTTTTAAGGGCCAACAGTTCGTTATAATAAAATCACATCAATACAGAAGTGATTTTCATGAAGTTTGATCGCTTATGCAAAAAAAATGTTTTACCGCTACCGTTACCGTGCGTTAGTTGAAAAAAAATTACCGCGGTAGTACCGCTACCGCGATACTTTTTGCGAAGTACCGCTACCGCGGTACTTTTCAAAAGTACCGCTTCCAACCCTGCCACCAGGTGTTCTCCCAAGGCATTGAATCACCCGGTGATTCTTGTCAACGCGTAGAAGCGGGACGGAATGCGATAGCCGATCTGCTTTCCGTTTCCGCGCTATCACCGTTAGCTGTGGTCAGCCCACGACTTACTCTGTCGGTGCCATGCTTCATGGACCACATTGGATATCTGCCTTCACACACCATAGACCGGTGTCGATTTAAAAAAAAAAATAAAATTGACAGCCACCGTGCGGGCAAAGCTGATTAGTCAACATTCCTTATGTCTCCTCGGTTGGGAAAGAGGGTCTTTTACTGGAGACGTGAGACACGTAGGACCCACCTGTCCGCACCCGCGGCACTGGCACGCAATAGCGCAAGTCACCATGAATTGCTCTGCCGGGCTGATTTTGTCACTCGACAGAGCAACCAATGATGTGGTATTTGTTGCTTGTTTTTGTCTTGTCTTCTTTGTCGACATCTCCATCTTTTATTTTTGTGACCAGAAATTTTTCCTTTGCTTTCATTATGTTTCGTTTTAATTGATTGTTGTTCGTGAAGTACCGAACCAGGGCCCGCTGTCATCGATTTTGATCGGTAGGAGCAGAGTCATGGAATCCTGGCTGCTCCATGCTGTGTTGTAAATGCCACAAGAGTTTGCGGTGACTTGTAGTCAAATTCTGGCAGTTAAATAGCGAACCTAGCGGTTTTGGTGGAGTACTACGAGATCCCAACCAACGAGCTATGTCTTGTCAAAATTTCGACAGCCAATAATAGCAGACCCGCCAAACGAGAGGGAAGTTGAAATGGAATCAGTAGCCGTAGAACACCCCTCCAGCGGTTTGTACTTAGAGTAATCGATGGCGAAATCAAGCGTATCTTTCAAGCATGGTCTACTATAATAACGGCCTGTCAGCGCGCAATACTTCTTGCGCAAAAAACTTAATTGTCAGAGGCGTAATAGATATAATACTAATATAAAATTACATAATATAATATTAATAAAGAATTGAAATGAGTGGAAAAAACAGTGGAAAGTGGAATCTATCGCAGCGCGTGGCCAGCAAAAGTTAGGAAATAGGAAAACGAAAATACAACGACTAGATTCGAGCTCGTCTCCCGCATTGCAAGCGGGGTGCTACCCACTAGATCTTTCTGCTGTTGTCGTACATCGCCTCCTTATGTTTTTCCTTCAGGATATCAGGATATCTCTAGATCTAGTCAACAGATGGCTCTTTGTCGCTGCCAGCTGCGCCCACAAAATCGGTGAAATTTTAGCCAAAAGTCACCGCAGACCCTTGTGGCATTTCCAGCATAGCATGGAGCAACCAGGTTTCTATGACTCTGGTAGGAGTAAGATCCACTGGAAAACCAGAGGGCTCCCCTATCGGTCACCAGAAGTAGTGGTGGGTCTGGGTAGTCTATGTTTTCAGTGATTTCTTGCTCGAGTGGGTCGTCGACCCACATTCAGATAATGGTGATACTCGAAGCAGATAGCTGTGTAACCATTTCAGATGAAGGGTGATGTTTATCAAATGAAGTTTGTCTACCACTCAGATAAGGTGCATACTATTTTGGAGAGAAATTTTGTCGACCTAGGGAGAAGTGAAGACCTCTCCTCGACAAGAAAAATACAGTTAGTTCAAACTCGGTTCTTCTTTCGTTTTATTACTTTATTTAAAGGAAATCAGGGGCTTTAAGGACTGTCGGTGTTAAAAGCCACTACCGATCGTTCGAGATCCGTCTAGCATTTGAAATTCAAATGATTTTTACTGGAAACTGTTCAGTGACATATGAATGAACAGTGTCACTTCATCAAAATATGGACGTATCACGCTTCATATACAATTAAAAATAAACGGCATTCAGTTACGGAGCCGACGATTAGGGCAGCTCATAAAATCAGGTAAATAAAATCCTAAATCATGATTAACCAGTGACTCTTCTGAATGGCCATCAAGAAAAAAATCCTGCGGTATCTCTATCGCATTCGATCCCAGACTTGCTGTTATTGAATGAGTTGAATTTCCAAGTTGAATGAGCCAATTGGCGAAATCAAGACTGTCGGCCGCGTTTCGCATATGAGTCAAACGAAGCTTAAAAATGTCCCTCCAAATCCTGCTGCTTTTAATGGTCGATTCAACAATTTTCACTCTGTTACTTTAACCTTAATGCCTTAATTGGATGGGCCTTTCAAATTCGACTGCTTCCGCCATTACTCGTTCCCAAACGCTATCATCAGCCAGCAAATTTCTTGATATAGCAGCTTCTTTGAATGTTGCATGCACAATCCCCTAGACCGTCCTCAAATATTCGAAGCTGGTTGTACCACGGACGTTTATGAGAACCAACGAATACTGTGTCTTTCGACTTGCTTGACGGAAAGAGAATAAATGCAGAGAATAAATTCTTCTGTCCCTACAATAACCATTTATGCGCGGTGTTCAGCCTCATCTGCTTGTTGCCAGCATTTCTTCCCTATCTTCCTCTCTTTATAAAGAAATCTGAGCCATCCTTGCTCTAGTCTCCTCTTGAAATTGTTCTATTTCTTCGTCATTTTCAACTCGTCCCTAACTAATAATTTGCTGTCTCTTAACTTCTCCTCTTTCATCTGCTTCATCTGTTGTTTCGTTACAGCGAACATTCTGTTGTTGCAATTTATCTTTCATGCACGAAACAATTGCCTTTTCTAGAGTTTGGATTTCCCGGGCTTTTCTCTCACGGAGCTTGTGCTTCTAGAGCCTTTTGCTGTTCTGCAGGATCACATCTTTGTTTTTTTGCTTTTATCCGTTCTCGATTTTCCAGCAATCTCTTCTCTCTAACTTCAGGCGTTTCAGCTGCCATTTTATCACGCATTTTAAGGTTCTTGGCTGCTTTTTGTTCTTCATTGAGGGGAGGGTATTTTGGAGGCATTTTCAAAGGCAAGAATAACCACACGACTAACACGAAAATCACACCAAAACTGAAAACACGGGAAAAATAACCTTGAACACTTTCTAATCGACCTGAAAAACACTAAAAAGAATTACGTAATCCACTGCTTATTAAACATGAAAAGGCAAAAAATAACTCAAAACACTCGAATAACCCTGAAGAAACAGCAAAATTACCAAAAGAAAATGTAATACACCTGAATCAACTAACTTATACTAAAAACCATTCAACGCAAGTTTCAAGTTTTCCCGAGACACATAGCGCCATAAGAATGCATTGAATAAAGAGAGGTGTACCTCATCGCTTGGTGGGTACTGTACATAAATGAAATGCAATTTGTAAATAACATATGACTTTAATAAAATTTTAAGAAATAAGTGGTGAATTAAGGTTTAGAAAATTTAATTTAAAAAAGGAACGGTGAGAAAAAATTTAAAACGTTATTCCTTGTAAATAGGAAGTTTCAAAATCAATAATACAATTAAAGAAAATATATATATATGCACATAAACAAAATAAAATTTGTAAATAATATATGACTTAAATAAAATTTTAAGAAATAAGTAATCAATTAAATTTAAAAAAATGGATTTGAAAAAAGAATCGGTGATATAAAAAATTGAGAACGTTATACCTTGTAAATAGAATGTTTCAAGATCAATATAAACTTAATAAGAATATATGTATAGGTGAATAAATAAAATGAACATTGTTTACAGTATATGAATTTGATAAACTTAAAAAAAGTATTGAACTAAAAATTTGAAAAAATTTATTTGAAAAAATTAATTTGAAAAAATTAATTTGAAAAAATTAATTTGAAAAAAGGAACGTATGGCAAGTTTTTAGTGCCATTATGATCACCTTATAAGCCAGCACATCAACCTCGGATGCTATCCAGCACCCTCACCTCAACCTCGGGTGTTATCCAGCACCCGCACCTCAACCTGGGTTGCTATGCCTGCTCCCGCTATACCAACGGGCTATTAGAAAAGCTATCGTGAAAGGCTATTTCAAAAGTTATTCGTAAAAGCTATGCTGCCGAATGGCGGGGAATATGGCAAGTTTTTAGTGCCATTATGATCACCCGCAACTTATAAGCCAGCACCTTAACCTAGCATGCTATCCAGCACCCGCCCCTCAACCTGGCATGCTATCCCTCCCCCCGCTATACCAATTGGCTATCAGAAAAGCTATCCCGCAAGGCTATTTCAAAAGCTATCCGTCAAAACTATGCTGCCACCTGGCGGGGAATGGGAGAAGCGGTGCAATGGAGCTATGAGATGGGAAATTTGATAGTCCGCATAGGGCACTAGCGCCACCTGGCCTCTGGCTACCAAAAAAATTGTCATCACCAGAGTACGTTTTGAAAGATATGCGGAACGTTTTCATGCAGTACGTTTTATTGCACATCATCTGCTAGGTACAATAGTCTTTTCGATTCGAATTCCCAGTACGTAGCTCCTAAAACATTTAACGTTTTAATGAAGGTGGGATTGGCGTGATGTCACTGGACGTGTTATTTGAGGTTTGTCTTACTTGTGGATGTACCGTGGAAATTTCTCTACTAGAAGTTCACACTGCAACATGGTATGTACAGCCTTTAATTTCATTCAGAATTCCACCTAAACGTACACATGTTGCAATTCTATGTCCTAATTAGTGTGAAAGCAGTGGAACGTTCTACTTCAACTTCTGCTCGGAGACCAAAGCTTGCTGTTGACATTGATTTACTGAAAGGGTACTTAGGTAAATGACATTCATGAAGTAACATATCACAACGTGGATCTGATTTTTGTGTTTACGTTCAGACCAGAGAGTCCCTGTTGCAAAGATTGCTGAATTGCTGAAGATCAGCAGAAGAACTTTGTTCCGAGTTTTAAAGGAGACACATCTTACAGCTAGACCGAATTACACAAAGATATTGTAACAGTTTCACTGGATTTGTTTATTCGTAGACAGGTTACAGCTTTACACGACAGCACTACACGACAACAGCACTAACACAGCTAACAGCTACACAGGCTTACTACACTGGACTGCCCCTTTAGCCAGCCGCAGACGGGCTCTTAAGGCCTCTGACATCCGGCCAGATTGGCAAAGTCCATTGACATCGCACATTTAGGCCCCTTAGCATCTGATGCTAAGCGCCAAAGTACATTGGCGCTACATCCCCCCTCCTACCTACAGAAACGGGTTCCCAGGGAATGACATAAAGAATGCCCATGCTTCACTAATAGATTCTAAATGGCTAACACATACAGGCCATACTCACTACTTTAACATAGGGCAAAATAACTGAAATTTAACGGAGACAATCACTCCACTGCATGCGGGCCGGCCTCGCCTTGATCTTCATCTCTTGACTCCCGCACCTGCCTAAGACGATCCACCAATAGGGTATCCACGTGACTGCTCAGCCTCCGATACTCGAACCATAGGTACACCAGCAGCGGCACCGGGAACAGGCATCCAATTAACCATTCGAAAGGATAGCGCTTGGCGTTCCCTTCTTCTTCCCACTGGCGCCGCAGACGTTCCACTGCTTTCAGATGTGAGCTCGCTCCTGCTAGGTCTATCCGCGTAGGCGTTCGAAGGGCGGCTGGCGCTTCTTCCATGATGGGGCTCTTTACCACCGGTTGCGGTTGCTCCAGGACTGGTGCTAGTAGGCCGCTCAGCATCCCGGCGGCCTCCTCATCGATGACACTCGTCACATTCACCGGTAACATTTGTCTAAAGCTTGCTTGTAGGACCCAATCGTCCGACGTTGCCGAACACAATCTTGGAATTTTTATTACTCCCGCTGCCGGCAGCACTTGCGGTAGGCCTATTCCCCCTATTCTTTTCCCAGGACACTGAAGCACTATGGTTACATTATTTTTTCCTGCGTAACCCCATTTTCTTCCTCCAATGTAAAACAGGTCAATACCGGTCCACTTTTTACTGTCTAAACGGCAGTTCATCTGAATCCCTTCCGGCTCCTGCAGAAAGACTGCCGCTGCGCAGCTCTTCATCCTCCCTTTCCGATCGATAGGCTTTAGGAAAGGGCATACACTGCCCATGTAGGGTGCACATTTTCGGGCCTCGTCGACGTTGAACTCGACGAACAGTTGACGGTCTGGCGATACTCCCAAGTATGGAGCCAAACCTTCGTAGGAGTGGGATACCGACTCCTCTTTGCTGGATGCTACTGGCATGGGAAACACACTGTAGATCTGCAAGGCGTAATTGAATTCGAACACCGGCAGATCAATAAACAATCGAACGTTCCCACTCACAAGCGCCGCCTCCACCCTGGCTTCCTGGTACGCTCTCCAGCCATTTCCTCCTTGTAATGCTGGTGTTAGTCCCCAGCCTTGGGGCAAAGCTTGTTGAACCGAATCCAGCGCTTGAGCTAGTACGTTCGGAGGACAAAGGAGTGGTGACAATCTCCCTATAGCTGCATCCGCTAGGCCGGTTTGCCAACCGTGTAGGACTTCGGCCGTCCAGTCCAGCGCTCTATTTGCTTTCTCCACAGACCTTGTTACTTTTTGCAGGAACAGTAACTCTCGAGCCAGGTGAGTCCAGCTATCATTGAAGACCTTCCTCAGCTGTGCCTGTTCTCGACGCATCTGCCCCGCCACTGCCATGAGAGCACTGATTTCCGACTCATGCTCCGCCAGGTGTCCCATAGTCACATTTAACAAGGTCGCTTGCTCCTGGAGCAGGTGCACCACCTCCAGACCCCTCTTGTCGAATGACTCGAGCTTCGAGTGCACGGCTTCCAAGTCCTTCGTCGTGGCGGTTCCAAAGAGCCAGTTAAGAAGCTGGCCGCCCCCGTCGATCAATCCGCGCTTCCGCCGGGCTCCGTCGCCTTTCAAAGCTCGTTCTAGTTCTCGGAATTCCCGCCTCCGACGCTCCGCTCTTGCCTTGATTTCAGCCAAATCAAGCGCCGGACCTTCCAAAAACGGTTTTACCTCCATAGGGAAATTCCCCGTTACCGCTTTGCCGAAGGCACTCGACATATCGTCTATCCAAGCGGTAACCAATTTAATTACCTGCTCCGCCCGCTTGGTGGGCACGTCGTAAATGACAACCCATTCTGAGTCGCCCAGTGCCAAAGTACCCTCGGGGTGAAACACTGCACCCTCGGTAACAACGAATTTTCCCTTCATTTCGTTCCCTTGAACCAATTGGCCTACGAAACAGACCAATGTAAAGAACAGCATGTTCTTCATCCATCCGGGTGCCCGTTTCTTCCTGGTAGGCCGACCCGTCGGTGCTTCCGCCGCCGAGTCCATTGCGGAACCTCCTTCGTCTTGTAGGCCTTCGTCCAGTTCGGCGATCGGCTCCAATGGACGGCGCCTCACTCTCCCCCTTTCTCTTTTCGCTGGCTGTTCCACAGCTACTCCAATAGGGTCGGTGTCAGGTGTCACTTCACTGTCAGCTTCGGGTATCGGCCCCGTGTTATTATCGGCACGCGCCCCACCCGCTTCCATTTCGGCACGTGCCTCTCCCGAGCCGGTGTCAACACACTCGACACCCGCCCCGGTTTCGGCATCCACTACCTTCTCACTTTCTTCTTCGCTATCGGACTCGTCGTCCGATTCCACTACAAACTTCTTCATTTGAGACACATGCACTACAATAGTTTTTTTCCCACTTGGTTTCCGAAGTTCATAGTTTAGTTCAGTAACTTGTCTGACCACTTTATAAGGACCCACGTATTGATGCAGCAACTTCTCCGCGAGCCCCTTCTTTCGCTGTGGACGAAAGATTAACACTAAATCACCAGGTTTGTACACTGGTGGCACACTCGCTCTGGCATCATATTGCGTCTTTTGCCGTTGTTGTACTATGGCCAGCCGGTCCTTGACGTCCTCTCTCAGCTCCATCATTGCCTTCATCAGGTCTTCTGCGTCGACGAGTTTTGGCTGGTTTGGTCCTGTCGCCGCCAGAAGATCCGCCGGAATCACTGCCTCTCTTCCATACACCATCATAAAAGGCGTATGGTTGGTGCTTTCCTGTCGGGCAGTGTTGTAGGCAAAGGTTACAAATCCGAGGAATTCGTCCCAATCCTCGTGGCTCTCATCCACGTACATCGCTAGCATAGTCGCTAGCGTCTTGTTCTGTCTCTCCACCAGGCCGTTTGCTTGTTGATGGTAAGGCACCGTCATGCGATGCGACAGTCGCAGCAATGCCAACACTTCGCGGGTGACTTCGGCTGTAAAACACTTCCCTTGATCTGAAGTCTACTCCCGTGGAAATCCATGTCGAAGCACGACATCCTCGACGAAGAATTTTGCGATTTGCCGGGCCGTGGCATCCGGCAAAGCCCGTGCTTCCACCCATTTTGTAAGGTAGTCTACTGCAACCACAATGTTTGTGTTCCCACTGCGGGATCGTGGGAATGGGCCAAGGACATCAATTCCGATCTTCTCGAAAGGTCCTCCCACCTGTGTGATCTCCATCAGACCCTTCGTCTTTCCCTGCTCCGGCTTCCTCGTCTGGCAGCTTTTGCAGCTCTGGACATACCGGGTAACAGCTCTGTCCATTTTAGGCCAATAAAATCTTTGCCTAGCCTTTTCCAGGGTCTTTCCTTGCCCCAGATGCCCTGCCGTAGGTTCATCATGAACCCACGACAACGCTTCCTTCCGCCGCTCCGGAGGCACACAAAGGCGGTCAAATTCCTGACCGAATCTGATCGTCTTCAAGTACAGCAAGCCTTCCTTCAGCATAAAATTTCCGTACTGCGTGGCCCCGTTCTTGCCCATCACTTGTTTGATCCATCGCCACTGCTTCACACGGTCTTGGCCTTCCGCCCAAGATCCTATATCCAAGCCTATAGCCGCCACTGGAAAGACCGCAGCTTGCGCCTCTTCTTCCCCTTCTTGTATAGGGTACCGCGATAGGGCGTCAGCGTCTTCGTGTAAACTTCCTTTCTTGTAGCGGATGGAGATGTCGTATTCTTGTAACGCCAGACTCCACCTCTCCAACCGGCCACTGAGTTCCTGCTTGGTCATCAGCCAACACAAGGCATGATGGTCAGTTTTCACTACCACGTACCCCAAATGTATGGCCGAAACTTCTTTACAGCCCATACAATGGCGAGGCACTCCTTTTCCGTTATCGTGTAGTTTCTTTCCGACTTGTTCAACACTCTGCTCACGAAGCAAATTGGCATGGGGTTCCCGTCTCTTTCTTGCATAAGCGCCGCCCCTATGCCATAGTCACAGGCGTCGGGATGCACTTCAAAGTTCTTCGAATAGTCTGGATGAGCAAGCTTTGCTGCCTTCACCAGCGCAACTTTCAACTCGGCGAAACTGTTTCGTTCCGGTTCTCCCCAACGAAACACACCCTTCCCCTCCATTGTCGTAAGCGGGTACGCCACCTGGGCGAAATTTGGCACGAACTTCCGGTAGAACGAACAAAGGCCCACAAAGCTTTTGACCCACTTTCTCTTTGCCTTCTCATTGGCATTGAGGTTTGGCCCCGGGAACATTTCAATGGCCTTACAGTGGTCCGGATCCGGCTCTATTCCGGCCTTGCTTACCACGTGGCCCAGCATTCTCACACGCTTGTTCCCAAAGGCACACTTCTCTATCTTCAACTTCAAATTGGCCTTCCGGAAGCAGGACAAGACTTTTCCCAGTCTCTCCAAATGCTCCCCTGCGTCTTTTCCAAAGATGACCACGTCATCCATGTACACCAAACAATCGGTCCACTTTAATCCTGCCAACACCATGTCCATCAGTCGTTGGAAAGTGCTCGGAGCTGAGCATAACCCAAACGGCATCACTCGGAACTGGTAGAGGCCGTCAGGTGTAACAAATGCTGTCTTCGGCTTATCGGCTTCCGCAACAGGGACCTGCCAATATCCGCTTTGTAGGTCTACCACACTAAACAAAGCTGCTCCCTCCAGTTTGGACAGAGCATCGTCTATACGTGGGAGTGGGTACACATCCTTCGTTGTCACCTCATTTAGCCGCCTGTAATCAACGCAGAATCGCCACTTTCCGTCCTTTTTCCGTACTAGGACGACTGGTGACGACCAGGGGCTTTGGGCCGGCTCTATAACTCCCTGTTTGAGCATTTTGCTGACTTCTTCCTTAATCAATTCTCGCTCCCTCCATGCCCGTCTCCTTGGCAGCTGTTTAATCGGCGCTGCCCCACCTGTTGGAATCGCATGCTCGAGCACATTACACTGGCCCAAGCACTCCCCACTGTCCGCAAACACATCCTGAAACTGTGTGAGCAGATCAATTAGGTCGTTCCGATCCTGCGCCGCCAGAGTTGGCGCTACACACTGATCAAACGCCGCTGGTTTCCGCGGTTTTCCCGACCGGCCCCCGACCTCTTTAGCTGCATCCCTCTCCTCGCTTTCTTCCAACGAGAGATTGCTCGCCTGGTCAATCGGCATTAGGTGACCGATGGAAGTTCCCTCGACGATCACGTGATCCACATGGTCAACATTCATCACGTGAACCACTGCTTCTGGCTTCGAGCAGTCGATGAGAGCATGGCCCGCCGAAAGTCCACTATTTTGCAACAGCTTCTTCGATGGTCTCAGTAACATAATAGCGTCATTTCCCACTTCAGGGATGGACACTTTTACTGGCACCGCACTTCTCTTCTGCACCGTCACACCCACCGTCACTGTCACTTTCTTCACGGTTTCTTTCCCACCGCTTGCCTCCATATGGATGGCTCCTAGTTCCACTATTGGCGGGTTACTAAAACAGATTTTCAGCTCTCGGAACAGCTTCAGTAAGTTTCTCCCCATGATAAATTCTGGTCCAAATGTCTTCAGGACCAAGGCTTCACCCTCCACGGACGCGTTTTTATTCGTGACCGTGAGGGAGACCTTCCCCCTCGGATTCATCGGCTGTTCATCGGCCGTCACGACCATCGGTCCTTCCCACGCGACTATTTTCAATTTCAATCTACTCGCCAACGATGGTGAGATAACTGAAATCACCGCTCCAGTGTCGACCAAAGCATCGACCGGCCGTCCACCAATCCAAATTTCTTCGGTCGGCTGACGATCGCCATTGGTCATTTCCGAAGACTGGTCTCCGCCAATCACCGCACAGGCTGCCTTAGGCTCCTCCCCCTCGGGCTTCTTGGGTTTCACTGCAGTCTCCTTCTTCTTTTCCTTCTGACAGTTTCTCGCGATGTGCCCTTCTTCATCGCAATTAAAACAGCGAAATGGGTTCTTCTTCTTTGGCTTTTTGTTCCAATCGCTTTTCCCGCCTTCTTTTTCCTTTTTCTTCGAGGGGTCCTTTGCCCGGGCTAGCTCGTCCCGCAACTCCTGGATCTGGCGCCGTAGGTCTTGCATTTGGTCAAGGTCTACTGCTCCCACGGCAGGCTTCTCCCGCTCTCTACGCCTATCCTCATAGCCCCTCTCGTAGGCTGTTTTGACGGCATCCGCGTGAAGCCTCGCCTCTTCCAAGAAATCTTCACACGTAAAGTTGATGTCCAACACGTAAAGTCTCTCATAAAGGGTTGGGCTCAACCCCCTGAACAGGTGATCTATGCGCACTTCCTCAGCCATATCCGGCTGGACAATGCGGCACATGTCCAGGACATCATGGTAGTATTCCGTGACGTCCTCGTCCTTGCCTTGGACCCTCATCCGCAGCTTCCTTTCCGTCTGCCGCTTCAGATTTACCGCCACGAATTGTTTGAGGAACAATGTCTTGAGCCCTCGCACTTCTCTGTAGTGCTCCGGTTCGTCATCCGTTTCGGCTATGCGAATCTGCTGGTCCTCCCAGTTATCTGGTCGGGCGTTTCTCGCCTCAAGGCCTACAATCCATTTGTAGGCAGGCCCCTCGAGCGAGACGTCAATGGCCCTTGCTAGATCGTTATTGGACCAGCGATTATGGCGGCCGATCCTTTCAAATCGGTCTATCCACTCAATCGCATTCTCTTTTGGCGTGCCCCGGAACTTTTCGGGCTCCTTGTAGTGGAACATTGGACGTTCCGCCATGTCTTCCTCTTCTCGCAAGAATGGATCCCAATCTAGTTCGGGCTCCTCCAGAGACTGTCGGCTCGGCGATCCTCCGACGCTGAATCCGCTTCGTCCCTGTCTCACTGTTGTCGCTTCCTGCGGAGTACTGAACGCTCTAGGTCGTAGGCCTTCGCGCGGGTTTCTTCCTCCCAAGCCTCTCGCCTCCACCGGCTGGCTACTATAGGTACCCGACGAACGGTTGATGACCCCAGTGGTATCAGCTTCCACGCCAACTGCGTTTCTTCCGCCGGTCACGTCTTCCGCTCGTGCCGACGACCGCCGCACGTCCTGGCTCCCGGTCAGTAACCCCTTCGTTCCACTGGAATTTGGGTCGCCCGACTTCCTCCGCTGCGACTGGGATACTTGATCGCCTTCGACCGTTTCCGCCTCCGCTGAGACGGCCTTTACACCGGTACCTTCCTGGACACTGGAGACTGTCACCTGCTGAATGAGCGACTCGCGGTCGTCAAACTCTGCTTGAAGTGATCGTGATCCCTGATCACGACCAATGACCCGCCCTACTTGTCGCTCTTCGGCTTCCGCCCTGGTCCGTGCTTTTACTCCTCCTTTTTTCCCTACCTCCCGAGCCTCTTCGTACTGCCTACGTGCAGCTATCGGCCCGACTGCCCCTTCCGACGCACCACTCCCTGCTTCCGGATTCCCAGAATCCTGGTAGCCCTGAGCGTCTTCAAATTCCTCGCCCTGTGGCTCAGAATCTGACTGGAATTGCGCCTGATCTGGGACTTCCCGCGGTAGGGACTCTTCACTGAGCACGCACGTACCTTTTTGTCCCCAAGTGAGCTCACTCACTCCTCCAGGAGGGCCTCTTGAGCGGCCCTTTGTCCGCACCGGTGCTTCGTTTGCTCCCTGCAATCCCGCTGTCGACCGTGCTAGGGGTGTTGCCGCCCTCAAACCCGAGTAATAGGTTTGAATCTCCTTGGCTGCCTCTTCTGCCGCCCGTCTACGGCTTCTCTCTCCAGCGGCTGTGACCACACTTCTCCCGTGTGACATTCACACGAGGATCCTCTGCGATCCCACTGCCAAATCCACGCTTTCCCCAGACCGTTGCTGTGGCCTCGTGCCCGGCAATAAATTGCCGAGTTCGACTTCCAGAGACCCCTCACAGCCAACGCCTACCCGAGTTAAAACGTGTATCTTAGCAGTGAAAAAAACAGGAGCATCTCCACCATGTAACAGTTTCACTGGATTTGTTTATTCGTAGACAGGTTACAGCTTTACACGACAGCACTACACGACAACAGCACTAACATAGCTAACAGCTACACAGGCTTACTACACTGGACTGCCCCTTTAGCCAGCCGCAGACGGGCTCCTAAGGCCTCTGACATCCGGCCAGATTGGCAAAGTCCATTGACATCGCACATTTAGGCCACTTAGCATCTGATGCTAAGCGCCAAAGTACATTGGCGCTACAATATCTGATGAACAACTAGACACATACCTCACAAATATGTTACGATGCAACCCAAAGTTTGGTATTGTTACTTCCTGTATTTGATTTAAAGTGTCAAACAGACTCAACAAAACTTCAGCACCCTGAAAATTTGTGCCAAATTGCATGTCACTTTATAATGCATTGTTCGACAACAGGTTTGCAGATGTTCAAAGGCTGCACCATTTCAAAAAATGTTGTTCTCAAGCAAAATCAACTGCGCGCAAGTTATGGGAGAGTCAGGCAAATGGAAAATGCACCTATGATTCAACGGATAAAGCGTCGGGTTTACAAAGTAAGAGCTCCACTGTCATTGTGGCATATTGACGGCCACCACAAAATGGATCGGTAATTTACTTATTTATTCTTTTATTTGGATAATCGTTCACAGTATCCTTTAATTTTAGCTATGGGTTCATTATACACGGAGCCATCGATGGTTATTCGCGCTTAATCGCCTATATTTCCTTGGAAAATAACAATTTTTCTGAAACTGTGATCGGCTTATTCGAGAAAGCAGTCAACGAGTGGGGCTGTCCCGCAAGCGTAAGGTAAGTATATTTTGGGAATTATTGGAAAATTCCCTGATGAAATACCAACTAATTTTTCTTATACAATCTAGGTCCGATCATGGCGGTGAAAACGTTCTAGTTGCTGATTTTATGATGATGCAAGAGGGGTTAATCGAAAGAGTTTTCGCACGGGATCATCTGTTCACAATCAGCGTGTTGAACGTCTCTGGAGAGATGCCATTGAGAGATGCACCACTACTTTTATGAATATATTTGAGTAACCTCCATCGAGTGGCAAATTTAGTGCTTCTACTAATTTCTTGTCTTACATTATTCTAGGCAGATGGAAACAGATGACATTCTTAACGTAGACTCGGATGTAGACCTTTTTTGCCTCCACATAGTTGGCTATGATTTGATTCAACGCTCGTTACAGACTTTTCGGGAAGCATGGAACTGCCATCCTATTCGAACCGAAAAGTACCAGTCTCCTATGGAGCTATATATTAAAGGATTAGAGATGTTGAAGGAGGAACACGAAGCCGGAGTTCTTGATGATGAACCAATGGAACTCATTCAGGTAATTCTACTGCAATAATTTTCTGGAAGGCGTTTTTAGTAGTACTTTAAATGTGCCATGTAATGCTGGTTGTAGGGGAAAAAACTGAAGCCGCTTTCTGAATGGTCCGGTTACGCTGATGCATTTCATAGATGTGTGGTTGACAAGTTCCCAATCAATATTTCGAAAGACCAAGTTTCCTGCTTGGAAGCCGTTATTAATCCGAAATCAGTTGAAATTTGGAATCTTCGAAACAAGTTTATTCAACTTAAGGCATGTGTCGTAAGATATCTAAATTTTGTGAGTTTGCCTGTTTCACTTAAATACAGAGAAGATCATTTTCAGTGATAAAGCCTTTTGTGTTTTTTTGAATGGGAACTCATCTGATCCTCATTATGAATGGAAAAAAACTTATGTATAAATTTACAGTACTAAATTTCAGTTAGCAGTATTTTAAATCTAGGATGTCAATTGAAGTTTGGTGTTAATTGACTATGTGTCTAGTTTGCGTTCGTGGGTCGACCCATTGTGATGAGCGAAATGCTGGGTTTTGACAACGGAAACCTTATGATATTTTATGATATTATGCGTGAATGTGAACCTGTGGCTTTATACTTACGTTTTATATGGATCAGGCAGGTTCGTCGATATTATTTTTCATGGCAAATTTTAATTGTTGGGTGATAGGTTAAAGTTAAAGCTGTACAATACGTAAAGTTAGTGTTATTCGAATGTTCTGGACATTTACATGGAACGAATGGAGACTACCAAGACTAATTCAATTTTGTTTGCATCCCGAATCTACTCCTGTCCCCCCCTTAGTCAACTGTCTTAATTTTAACTGGAATGAAATCCAATTAATTAGCATAGACATACCTGCTCAACGGCATCATTTAGTTTAACAAATTTTGTTATTTACCCGTTTTCGTGTCTAGAAAAAATATTCCCATGCCTAAATGATTGTTTTTTTTTTTAACCCCGACGGCAGTATATTTAACGCACGTGTAAGAATATTGTTAAGGGGTGCGAGAGGTTGGGTGATAAGCGTAAAATCTGAATCTTTTTGGGATACCACATATTAGGTTTAGGAAAGACGTGAGGGAGTCGAGGACATATTTAAGGAAAGCAGATGTTCTGAAAAAACAACCAATGGTATTGAAAAAAAAAAATTTGCGTTGGTTGCTTGGCGAGTTGATTGGCTAACTGTTTTCGTGGGAAAAAAGGATAGGGTAGTAGATGCGGATCTTCAAAACACTTGCGCGAAACGTGAGCAAATTTTCCAGTTGCCTTTTTACTTTTCAGTTATCAAGTGGATCTTACTACTGTTACAACAACTTTGGTTTTTAAAGTGGATTTTTAACTGTGATCCAACGACATATAGTGCACGCACGGATTTAAACGGCAATATGGATCGAAAAAAATTGGGGGAAATGTTCAAGAAGTTTTTTAAAGAATTATAGGAGTCGAGCGATATAGACGAAGAGAAAGAAAAAAAGGACCAGGATTATGGTAAAAGTTCTACAATTAATTATTAATTGGGCAGTTTTGGTATTATTTTATTCTTCCATCGTGTTCATTTTTTGCAACTGCTTTCGTAAAAATGTAAATATTTAAAAGCTTTAACAAAATCATTCAACTAGATCCAGGCCCTTCAACATCGGGTTGTAGCTCCAGCTCAACAAAAAGCAACAAGCTTAAAAGGCTTCAAAAGAATCTTCGTAGGGAATCAAAAGTTGAAGACGAAAGACGCCAAGAACGACGCAAGCTGTTTGATAAAAAAAGAAATGGTTTGATTTAGCAAATTGTTGTTTTTTGGTGATTCTTAAACTTGTATTTACATTTTTAGACAAACACGAATTTGAAAAAAAATTTCGATGTTTGGACAGAAAATGCCCTTCCTAAACCGATAATATAGCAGCATTAGAAAATTCTGGACTATGGGGAAGAACTGTGAAGTTTTTGGACACAGACGACAAGCAAACCGTTAAAACTAAAATTGAAACGTAATGTATTAAAACAGTATACAGACGAGCGAATTGCAATAATAATCTTCTTATTTTTAGCATTTTCCCCGAGCTTGTTGGCGGATTTAAAATGTTAAAATCACAAAAGAATGGAAAAACGTTGTACCTTATCGGCCAAGGTCCGGTTGTGGATGGAAAAGAGTTGAAGGCGGTTTTTGCGAAAAACATTTATCTATGTCCACTCCAGAAAGACATAGCTATTGCAGAAGATTCCTATTCCCAAAGCGAATCGGAAGAAGATGACTGCACGGAAATATGCGTGTATTGCGGTGAAGTTATGCCTATCGAAGTACTGGAAGCGCACACCAATATTTGCGACAAAGAAATTCGTCAAATGTCCGACGATGAAGCCACCGTCTTGCTGTTTGACGAAGAAGCAGCTGTACTCGATCCCGCTGGTATGTATGAACATTCGGTAGTAATCAGCATCATTTCTTGTCTTTCAGGTTTTATCTATTTACAGGAATGAAAAAAATTCATCTGCACCAAAGTCGGTTTATGGCATATTCAGACGATGCGGCCTATGCTTCTAGGGAACTATGCGGGAACGCCATAGATGTAAACAGGATGAGCTACATAGAAGACGCCATCAAGCTTCCAAAAGATCCCTTCTTTCTGTAAGTTGCAAGTTTTAAAGCATTCATAAGTTACATTATTTCCATTAACTCTGCTAACTGTGCCTCTTTTTAGTTCCAGGATCAAAAGGCCTTTGGTTGTTTCCTTCATTGGTGAGGCCGGAGTAGACGGAGGCGGACTTCGTAGGGAATTCTTGTCTATGATAGTAGACTACGGCAATTCTGTATTTTCTCATAAGGAAACAGATGTTGGTTTAGAGTTAGTCGACATAGATGAAATCTATTACATGTTGGGGATTTTCCTTGGTAAAGTTTAATTGCTCTTCCGACAAGTACATAATTTTTACTAATTTAGTTTTCTTCTATGCTTAGGTCTCGCTGTAGTTCAAGTCGGTCTGTGCCCAAAATTTGTGATAGCGGCTTGGAAGGATTTCAACGGGCGTATCAATCGGTACCATCCGTTTATCAGAGGCTTAACGGCCTTACAACTAAATGAGGTAACAAACCAATAAAACAACTATATTTTACACTCAGCAATAATTTGTTGTATTTCAATATAGTTACTTTGCGACAAACAAGTACAGTCGATCTTTATGAACATCCCAGTTACCGTTGCTCTAATGGTTACCGTTGCTCTAATAGTGGAGTCATTAGACACCAATCCAGACCCTCTGCTCTTCTGTAGCCAAGAAACGAAGATGTGCCAGGCAATTTCGTACAATTTCTTTATTGAATTCCTAAACAACGTAGCAGATGGAAAAGTTAGTTCTCCGAACTATGGAAAAATCACCTTGGATGACGTTTATCTTTTTTACACCGGATCAAAGATTGTTCCCATTTCTTGGGACAGTTTCCGATACAAGCTGAATTTCAAGATGAACGATGATTGCCACCGGTTCCGGCCTACAGCAAACACCTGTGTTGGATGTGCCCAATTGACAATACCAATCGTTGAAACGTATAAAGATATGGAAGCTGGATGGATCGATGCAATTTTAAGTATCTCCTTTGGGTTTAGTCGAATGTAATTTTTTTGCTTGTTCACCTGTTTGTGGTGTCGTATTTCATGGTTTTTATTCAGAATTCAATCATTTTGTTTCTTTTGAATGCTTTATCAATAAAGACACTGGTGTGGCAGTCGGAAAGACGACTGTTTTAACGTCAGACGAACAATTTGATTGATTAAAGTTTTTGTTCCAACTTCTCCATCCACTTCTTGCGTTTAGTATACAAACTGAAACTAGGACGTTTTCACGGCCACGATCGGACCTAAATTGTATTTTAAAAATGATTAATATTTTATGAAATCTGCACAAGCCATTCCAGAAATAGTTTCAATTTACGCTGGTCGAATAGCTCCACTCGCTGACTGCTTTCTTAAGTAAAGCAATTACAGTTTCGAAAAAAATTTTATTTTCGAAGGAAATAGAGGCGATCAAGCGCGAATAACCATCAATGACTCCGTGAGTAGTGAATCTATAACTGACATTATAGCTAACAGTAAAGGAAACTCACGAAAGTAATGAAAACATGATGATAAATGAATAAATTACCGATTCATTTATGGTGGCCATCAATGTGTCACAATGACAGTGGAGCTTTAACTTTCTACACCCGATGCTTTATCCATTCAATCATGGTTGCATTTTACATTTGCCTGTTCTCCCATAACTTGCACGCAGTTATTTTTGCTACAAGAACATTTGTTGTAATGGTGCAGCCTTTGAACATCTGCAAACTAGTGTTCGAACAATGCAGATGCTTTGTTGAGAGCTTGTTTGATACTTAATGTAAATACAAGAGTTAACGTTACCAATTTGGATTGCATCTTAACCTATCTGTGGGATATGTGTCTATTTCTGCATTAGATACCTTTGGTCTAGCTGTAGGATTTGCCCCCTTTAAGACTCGAAACACAGTTCCTCTGCTGATCTTCAGCAAATCAGCAATCTTTGCAACAGGGACTCTCTGGTCTAAACGTGAACAAAAAATCAGATTCACATTGCGATTTGTAACTTCATGAATGTCACTTACCTAAGTACCTTTTCAGTAAATCCATGTCAACAGCAAGCTTTGGTCTCCGAGCAGTAGTTGAAGTAGAACGTTCCACTGCAGGTGCAGTGTGAACTTCTAGTAGAGAAATTTCCACGGTACATCCACAAGTAAGGCAAACCTCAAATAACGTTAAATGTTTTAGGAGCTCCGTACTGGGAATTCGAATCGAAAAGACTATTGATGAGATGTGCAGCAAGCAAGCAGCCTAGCAGATGATGTGCAATAAAACGTACTGCATGAAAACGTTCCGCATATCTTTCAAAGCGTACTCTGGTGATGACAATTTTTTTGGTAGCCAGAGGCCAGGTGGCGCTAGTGCCCTATGCGGACTATCAAATTTCCCATCTCATAGCTCCATTGCACCGCTTCTCCCATTCCCCGCCAGGTGGCAGCATAGTTTTGACGGATAGCTTTTGAAATAGCCTTGCGGGATAGCTTTTCTGATAGCCAATTGGTATAGCGGGGGGAGGGATAGCATGCCAGGTTGAGGGGCGGGTGCTGGATAGCATGCTAGGTTGAGGTGCTGGCTTATAAGTTGCGGGTGATCATAATGGCACTAAAAACTTGCCATAACGTTTTTAATGAAGGTGGGATTGGCGTGATGTCACTGGACGTCGTATTTGAGGTTTGCCTTACTTGTGGATGTACCGTGGAAATTTCTCTACTAGAAGTTCACACTGCAACATGGTATGTACAGCCTTTAATTTCATTCAGAATTCTGCCTAAACGTACACAAGTTGCAATTCTATGTCCTAATCAGTGTGAAAGCAGTGGAACGTTCTACTTCAACTACTGCTCGGAGACCAATGCTTGCTGTTGACATTGATTTACTGAAAGGGTGCTTAGGTAAGTAACATTCATGAAGTAACATATCACAACGTGGATCTGATTTTTGTGTTTACGTTCAGACCAGAGAGTCCCTGTTGCAAAGATTGCTGAATTGCTGAAGATCAGCAGAAGAACTTTGTTCCGAGTTTTAAAGGAGACACATCTTACAGCTAGACCGAATTACACAAAGATATCTGATGAACAACTAGACACATACCTCACAAATATGTTACGATGCAACCCACAGTTTGGTATTGTTACTTCCTGTATTTGATTTAAAGTGTCAAACAGACTCAACAAAACTTCAGCACCCTGAAAATTTGTGCCAAATTGCATGTCACTTTATAATGCATTGTTCGACAACAGGTTTGCAGATGTTCAAAGGCTGCACCATTTCAAAAAATGTTGTTCTCAAGCAAAAACAACTGCGCGCAAGTTATGGGAGAGTCAGGCAAATGGAAAATGCACCTATGATTCAACGGATAAAGCGTCGGGTTTACAAAGTAAGAGCTCCACTGTCATTGTGGCATATTGACGTCCACCACAAAATGGATCGGTAATTTACTTATTTATTCTCTTATTTGGATAATCGTTTACAGTTTCCTTTAATTTTAGCTATGGGTTCATTATACACGGAGCCATCGATGGTTATTCGCGCTTGATCGCCTATATTTCCTTGGAAAATGACAATTTTTCTGAAACTGTAATCGGCTTATTTGAGAAAGCAGTCAACGAGTGGGGCTGTCCCGCAAGCGTAAGGTAAGCATATTTTTGGAATTATTGGAAAATTCTCTGATGAAATACCAATAATTTTTCTTATACAATCTAGGTCCGATCATGACGGTGAAAACGTTCGGGTTATTCGAAAGAGTTTTCGCACGGGATCATCTGTTCACAATCAGCTTGTTGAACGTCTCTGGAGTGATGCAATTGAGAGATGCACCGATACTTTTATGAATATATTTGAGTAACCTCCATCGAGTGGCAAATTTAGTGCTTCTACTATTTCCTTGTCTTACATTATTCTAGGCAGATGGAAACAGATGATATTCTTAACGTATACTCGGATGTAGACCTTTTTCGCCTCCACATAGTTGGCTGTGATTTGATTCAACGCTCGTTACAAACTTTTCGGGAAGCATGTGTAACGAATCGTCTAGCGAAGCCCCTTCTTACCTTCTTCCACAAATAGACTAGAATCTTATACCTGTAGCCCCTTGTTATTCAGAGCCAAATTATTGCCCTCCTGCTAACGGCGTCGTACCTTAATGTCTCCACACACAAAATAACTATTGACCACAATCAGTCGGAATGATTCAGTAAAAACTGTATGACTTCAACATTGGCACCAGAAACCGGGTTAATAATATAGTCACCATTAGGAAATTCAGATAGCCTGCCACGAAACAGAAGAATTGTAACCTTTGACCATTATTCGGATGCAAATTTAAAAAAAGTACTGATCGTTATCGATTTTGATAGTTCAATCTTAACTGATCGTGACGAAATATTGATCTAATCCACCTCAAGATCAAAATGGAATTGCAGCGCCACCTATGAATTAAAAATGCAAGTTTCACTTTTATCGCTGACGATTGACGAAACTTTATGCATAATACATGACGAAAAACGTCCAGGTTTCAATTCTGATTCTCTGTGCTTAGTCTGCTCTGCTTATACATACTTTTATGCCAATTCTGAATTTTAATTATAATAATGGCTGAAGTCTATTACAGTGATGAAAGTGGCACGACCACACTGGGGTAAAACTGTAGGTTATTGTAATAAAAAATTTAAATTTCAGAAAAGAATGCTAAATTCACAGATTTCAGCTTTCTAGCAGTGGCCCTAACCATGTGAAAACTGATGCAAGTGAAAGGGAAGCCTTTAGAATTACAAAATTATTTTTATCTCGTGCTAAAAAAGGTGCATAGGTTGCATATGTGCCGCCGAAATTCTTTAATAAAAGCTTGTTAGACCGCCCCAAAAGATCGAAGACATGTTACTGGGAATTACTTCTTACTAAGATATTGTTTGTTTTTAAAGAGCTTTTATTGATGATATTTTGGTTCAATTTTTTTTTTGCACACTGACCGACAAATACACTAGGAGAGGGTACACTACACGTAGGGGAGACTGGACCTCTTGGACAGTTTCGGTTTTACCCTATTATCTAATATACCACCTACGCAAAATTTTGAAAACTTATTTGAATTTATTGAAAACTTATTGAATTTAGAACGTTTCCGTCACCCTCCTGATTGTTTTTTAAAGATGCCATGTCAGTTTTTTAGAATTTCTAACGATTTTTATTTAACGGTAAACTTGGACCGAATCGGGGTGATTTTGCGCGGACCCTTGTCCCACTTCAGACGGTGTCAAAAGAGGTAGAATTAGTATTATAATTTTACTCTTATTTCTACTTTGCTGTTAACTTAGTGAACAATAAAAATGCAGTTTTCATAAGATATTACCTGAAAAAAAGACTTTTTTTTATCCCTGAAATATTTCCATTTTACTGATAGAGAAGACATAGGAGGAGGTGAAGACAACACAACACCGATAATTTGGTAATTTAAGGTTTTCAATCGATTTTACTGATTATTTATTTATAATGTCATGGCTGCGTAAGCCGATGAAAGTTTTAAAATGTGATAAGTTATGAAATAACATGTAATTAAAACCGCTAAATAATACAGAAAAGTATTACATTTTTTTCAAAATAAAATGCTTTTTTATTTAGGATTAAAAGGTGTAAATAAGCATTAGCTGTATCCTAAATGTTCCGTTAAACTGAAACATTTCAAATTTTCTTCTCTCTTGCACACCCATTTCGTGTCCAATATCACCCATGTCGTTTGCACAACTTGGCCCCAAAAAAAATTTTTCGCAGAAAAACTGATTTATTTATTTTTAAATGACTAAAATTATTTTGCCTTTCAAATATTATTAAAAAATCTTTGCTCTACCTGCTGCCAATATTTATAAAAGTATTATTATAAAAAGGTTAAAAAAAAATCGCACTTTTTTCTTTTTTTCCGACCCAGCTTATTCTGCACCTAAATATCCAAGCCCCGCAAGCGTTTCGTGGTTTCAGTGCTTCCTTGAAAGTTCATTTTCAATTTGCCGGCAAAAATAACATAGGAAAAAATCACCGATAAAGAACAGAAAAATACAGACTTTTTCTCATTTTTATTATTGGTTAAATAACTCAATAAATAATTAAGATAGGAGACCTATTTCGAACAAAGTGTGAAATTATTGTATTTTTATTATGATTACTACTATTAGCCCGGTCTCCCCTACTGAATTTTGGTCAATCAATAACAAAAGGCAAATAAAAAATTCAAAAATGTTCAAAAATGATGGCATTGGGCTGTTGATTAATAAAATTCTTTTATGATTAATGATCGATTGATTGATCAGTATTTATTTTTATTTTATTAAATAGTCAGTGAACTAGAGATTGATCAATTTTAGTTAATTAGAAAATCGAACGATATGTCAGCAAACAATTTTGTACCTGTCAAATTTAGTTAATAGATATTTTTGTTGTTTGTATGTATTAATTATTGATTATGGTTTAATCGCTACGATTAAGTAACATTTAATTCTATAATGTTTTGAAATCAGTTAAGTTAGTTTTATTCTAACTAATCTTCTAAGTAGCAATCATAATAGAATGAGATATAAAAATCACTCCAAACATATTTTTCTTGTTTTGTTGTACAGTACCCTCCCTTATTATCCGAACACTAAGGGTTTTGGTGGCTATTTTACATGGCGTCTTATGGTGTCTTATGGATGTCTTGCGCAAACGTAAAAAGGGCCAGTAAAAATGACGAAAAAAAAATAAATCTTTGTCCTGGTGGCAATTGAATAATGCCAATCTATAAGACTTTTTGACTAGCATGCTTGTCAAGTATTATCCGAACACCGCGTTTAGCTTATAGCGTGCCTAATGACACTACATCAGTTTTTGGAAATTTAAACACAAGGACGTGTTTTCTAGACCTTGCAATTACATTAATCGATAGGATACTCATTAAACTGTTTCCCTCTTTAGTACTATAACTTAATATTAACTATGTTCGGAAAGGGAATTTCTTTAAGGGAAAACGGTGCTTAGTTTTTCCCGTCAAAAACGGTTTATCTTGCTCCCACTTGAGGCGCTGAACTCAACGCTTTTTGTCTGTGACAGCTAACACAGTTTGCTGTAAAAGCCGACGCATTTGTGTCTGCTTTTACGTAAGGAGTTCAGCGCCAGTGTGATGTTACGACAACGATAAACTGATTTTGCCATGGCTGAAAGGGCTTGGAGTCCGAAAGCAGGAAAATTAAGAAGTTCTTGACGGACATGCAACTTGGTGATCACCGTCCAACCGCTTTGTTACGCGAATGGCGAGCACTCGCCGGACAATCTGTTGAAGACTCTTTTACAGTCCTTGTTTATGCAACTCATGCCAGCCCAAGCTAGGAATATCTTAGCGGCGAGCAGCGATCCTCTGGATGCTCTAGCCACGATGGCAAAAAATCTTGGAGGCATCGGACGCGCCATCGCAGCCTTATGTTTCAGCACTGCATCCTACACCACAAGCAGACGACACGATGAAAAAAATTGAGGACCTACACTCAACCCTGGTTCATTGCATTGGCCAACTACAACAATCATGTCGTTCGCTATCACGATCCCGAAGCCCTTCCCACTCGAGGCAGGCGAGGACAAGATCACACAATCCGCAAGTGGCATCATGTGCTGGTACCCACGCAGCGTATGGGAAAAACGCCCTAAGTGTCGGGACTCAACCACCTTCAAAATTCAAAAAAAACGAGTAGAGCCAGCGCAGGACGCGGCAAGCGTTGGTGCCCCTAGATCCAGCCGCCTCTTCATCACCGACCAAGCGACCAAAACCCGCTATCTAGTAGACTCTGGGTCTGACATATTAGTAATCCTACCCAGATCCGATTTAATCCAGTGGAACGTGTATTAATACCCGCAAATGTGCCGCGTATTAACACTTACGGAAAACCACTCGTTCAACTGAATCAAGGATTGCGCCATTCTTTTAAATGGATTTTCACGTTGGTTGATGTCCCGTGTCCCATCATCGGGCCGGCTTTTTACAACATTTCGGACTTCCCCCGGACTTAAAAAACAAAATTCAACTGGATTCTGGGACGTCTCTGTCCACTCCCGGACAGCAAGGCGACGAAAGTGATGACTGACATCCCTTGAGCCAGCCTGCTACATATGGTGAAGAAACCAGGCGGAGTCTCCTGGCGACCATGCGGAGACCATCGCACATTAAATGCGATCACGGAACCCAACAAGTATCTCACTCCACATATCATGGATTTCAACGCCCAGCACGATGGAAAAACAATTTTCTCAAAAGTGGGCATTTTGTTTATGCCTACATGGACGACTTACTCATTGCAAGCGCGACAGAGGAACAACATTTCATACATATACGCGTGGTCTTCTCACAGCTAGAAAAATTCATCATAAACATAATCTTCGCAAAGTGCGTGTTTGGTGTGGGTGAAGTTAGCTATTTAGGGTGTCTCGTGGCTTCTACAGTTATCCTGCTGCATTCCGAGCGAATAAAACCTATAACAGACTTTCCGCTACCACAACAGGTATGGGAGCTGAGGAAATTTCTCGGTCTCATAACCTTTTACCGTCGAGCCCTACCAACCTTAGGCTACGAACTAGCTTTGGTATCAGAATTCATTGACTGTAACAAGAAACGCGACGCAAGAAGGATTCCGTGAACAGAAGAAACGCGCAGTGTCTTTATAAAATCAAAGAAGGATCTCGCGGAAGAAACACTTCTGCACATCCATGTTAGGATCTGTCAATAGTTTTGATGACAGACGCCAGCGACCTCGCCGTGGGGGAGCCTTTCATCAACAAGGACGGTCCATTCTTGAACCCCTGGCCTTCTTTTCTCGAATACTCGATAGGCGCAATGAAATTACAGCACATACGATCGCGTCTCCTGGCAGTGTATGTCGCCATCAAACATTTCTGATCCGCGCTCGAAGGCCACCAGTTCAAAGTCTACACCGCCCATCGTCCGCTAATTTAGGCGTTCCAAAAAAAACCAATTGTGCCTTACCCAGACAACTTCGACTCTTGAACTTTGTTGGGCAGTTTACGACGGATATTCGCTACGTCCCTGGTCGAGAAAATGATTCCGCCGATGTTTTCACGCGTATATTCACCATCTTATTAGATGACAATTTAGAAAAAATTTGTAAACCTCCAAGCAACCAACGCCGAGCTACGCAGCCTAGCAACTGACCAGGCCGAACCGGAAACACAGACGTCAGTCACCGCAGAACCTGTCACGCCACCACAAGCTATTCCTGAACCTTTTCGCACGCGATGTGGCCAACTCGTCCGCTTTCCCTCAAAATTTCGCGAATAATTTTTTTCACTTTTCTATTGGGAGCTATGGGGAGACCAACGCCACCAGTTGAACAACAGTTATAGGATAAAACTTCCACCGGATGGCGTAGAGGTAGGGTTTTATAAGGACTCCCATCAGCCTGTCCACACATCTCGCGGTAGCCTGTACCGAATGACAAACTAGGAATGATACTCTCCTTTTCTAAACTGTTGTACAAGTATTTGTGATGCCCAGCATTTGAATACGAATACACTAGTGCTTTGGACCTCCTCTATCTTAATTGAACTACTATTATATGGTGTCTGGCTTGCTGCAGCAAAAAATATCCATATGCCTAACTCACAAAGTGAAGTGGGCTCTCGGAAACGGGTTCCGTTGACTGGGTCGACTTTTTATTGATCAAATGGATTGTTTTGACTTCCGGGAAGGGTGTGCTGGGTTACATGTTTTTTTCTTCGGTCACGCCCCGTCAGGTAATGGTTGGGTTTTCAGATGTTTGATCCCGATCGTAAGCAATCGATTAACAGTTCAGACATAATCTATCGAACTCATTACTATTATTATAAAATTCAATTTTCGAAACGAGAAATTTGTTTTAAGTTATAATGATCTTGTTGCTGGGTAATAAAAGTTGAACACTATTAATGAGCTTGCCTGACTCCCAAAGAATATCAGACTTAATTTTACCCATTCATCCGTTTGCACGAAGCGGGTGGCTTTATTATGACTAATACAATTTTCGAATACAATTTTATGGTTTCCTGTAAAATTGCGAGCCGCTATTACACTACACAGCAAACCCAGCTTTGCACTACAATGAAGTTAATTTTCACACTAAAACCGTATGGACCCAAAATCTTCCAAATAGAAGCAGTTAACTGTACCAATAAGTTGGAAAATCTTTTCGGCTAGCTATGTTATTTTGAGCGTTTCAATTCGCTAAGCGCGGGTAAGATTTGTTGGCTCAACTTACATTACTTATCGTAGAGGACAATCACATTGTACAGTAAATATGAGCTAGCTGAAGTGAGTTTGCTTTATGTAAGTAAAATTCTTGTTGCGCTTTTCGTTTTCTCTACCATTTTAAAATTAAAAGATTTTAATTGTTTTATCACTGTACTTTAGTATGCCACCTGCGTGTCTAAGAGTTTTAACAAATAAAAAAAATGGTTAAAATTGCCAGACAGACAATAAAATAGGGAAAAAAATATTTTGGCTAGGGGTGGTTGTTGAAGATCGAAATAACACGTAAAGAATTTCAGCAAAGTACACCGATCTTCAAAGTACAAAGAATAGGAACCAGGATAGTGTGTCTACGAATTTCTTCTTGCCTACAGAAGGGACGGAACCTAAATGTAATTAATGAATGTAATGGATATAATGTAAAAATTGTAATGTAATTAGAATAATTAATATAATGTAATTAGTGTAATTAAGCTGATATCAATTCAAGTAAAAAAATTATTAATGAAACCCATTTTCCTATGAATAAATTTTTCACACAAACCGTTCCTTCAAGAATGTTCTGATGCCACTAATAGATATTCCATTTGCCACTCCACCATCTTTTCAGCAAATTCGCCAGATGAGAACGCAGAACCACCGACTTTTTCTAGGGCCAATAGCACGCACATCTAGCCCTTCCTGATTTTCTTCAAAGCACCGTCCAAGGATTAAGGCATCATCCAGGTACATCAAACACATGCAGTACCTACACAAAGCTTCCGAACAGCTGAGAAGATTATAGAAAAACCCGTTTTTTTTAAATCGAAAAAATACAATAATCATCTAAACGTAGATTATTCTAGCAATGAAGTTGTTAAGGTAGGTTTTATTTAGGCCGATTGGATGCTAAAGTTTCTGGAGAGTCGATAGGGCCAGTAGTAAATGGGATTACTTTGGCTCTTCCTCTTTAAAAAAGAGCATCGTTTAAACTATAATCCAATATGTGATTTTGCATATCATGCTATATGCAAAGTCACTGAATTTGAAGTAAAAACGGCAAATTTGTATTCCTAGAAAATTTCAGCTATGTTTTCAATCCGCGTAGTTGCCGTTTTTCCGAAATATCTACATTTTAAATCGTATGGGAAAATATTCAAGGTTGCTATTGCGGCAGCAGTGGCCGCTATATGCACTAAAAAATATTTTTACAATTATATTGTCAATTAATGGTAAAGGATACACATCCTTTGTAGTAACAGCATTCAACTTCCTAAAATCGATAGTGGAGGAGCTCGCCTCATAATAGAACGCTCTCCGTACTCTTTACAAATCCGCGATTGAAGGCTCCGAGACTGAAGATCTAGAGGCTCGGGTTAATGCCATGGAGGGTTTCCGAACTCATATCATGAAGGCTTATATGAATAGAATGATATATGAAGATTGCTACGGTAAAAGAAAGTAGTAGTCGGCAGAGCGTACTTCCTCTATCCAGCGCATCTGAATCGGAACCATGGTCACCACACCATGTTTTTCCAGCCGTCATAGCCAAACATACCGCAACTAATATTCCAACCTTGACGGGTGAAACATTAAAGTGGCTAGATTTTTTGGGCCTTATAAGCTCACGGTACATAACCAATAAGGACTTTCCTCGCTTGAAAAATTTATAAGGTTAAAGGAAGCCTTAAGAGGAGAAGCAGCAGCCCTCGTCGAGGGGTTACCTCTGACCAGCTCCACTACTCTGCGGATATTGAACTGCTATGATCTTACTATGGATCAACAGACTTAATTATTCAGGAGAATTTTCGAAATCTCTATAATTTGCCAGCGGTACCACCAGGCAATCATAGTTCATCATAGCTAAAACAGTTTTTGCTAGATAGAGAAGCGCGGATACGCAGTCTCGTAAGTTTAGAAGTTGCATACAACAGTTATGCCCGACCCTTTGTATCACATCTGGTGGACCGCTGGCCCAGAAACCTTCGTACCGCTTGGTCCCGTTCTATATCTGATATGGAGAAACTCAAGCCGGTGTCAAGGATGTTTTATCCTTCCTTCATAAGGAAGTGATCAGCCATGAGAGAAGCCAATCTTCAGAATCCTCCGTACGGAAACGTACGGATTTTTACAATCGTGATGTTAATTACTTACACGTATAACGATTCTCCTTTCTTACTCGCCCCACCAATTACCAAAGAAAGCAATAATTTATCGCCTCTATTTTGCTGTCTACTCCATTTATGTTGCATTTTCCCTCCCAATCTTTAGCGCCATCTTCCCCAATTTATTCGCAGTACTTCCTACACCCTAACCTAACCTAACCTAATAGCACTTCTAGATGCGGTAGAGTCCAAGAGTGCGACAACAGTTATTATTGTAAGTAATAACTCTTATTAAAGGGAGGAAAGGTCGGAAAGGCAAGAAAACGTAAATAGTCGACAACGGCCTTGCTTTTAACGACTCGTGTTTGTGGGTTTTTTTACTTCGTCGGGCATTACCTAGCCTTGCGATCAACTCGGTGGCAACGTCAACACCACATAGGTGATCTTACGTCAGTCGCTGTGCCAGTCCGTCTTCCTTCACCACTTCTGTTAACCGGTAATTTTTCTGATTTTGACGAGATCACCAAAGTTCTTAAATGTCGCTTGCCCTATAAAGCGTTTGAGTCCATGGCTGAGGAGTCGGAGCTACGTCTGAACGCGCAGTGACACTGGCCCCGACTCGTCTAACAGACCAGCCGTAACTATCACTTCCTATAGCTTACCGTTGTTCACACCGTCGGTAAATATTTGAAAGCAATCAGCTTCGACTCCCTTTGCAGACAACCTTGGAACGTCGCTTTTTGCGCTGACATACTTCTTACCCTCAACGGGCTTTCCAGGATCATCCGCCAATAGTTCACAATCCGTCTACCATTTACACCCCGCACGCTTGGAGCCATGCTCTTAGCATTTCATTAGCCATGACGAGTCGTTCCGGTATCAAACCACCCCGTATTGAGGAGTCGAGCTCCAAAGGAGATCTTCGCTATTTTCTTGTTGTGTGTTTATACAAATGTTCAAGGTTTTCGTCTACGAGGCTGTAAGCTTCGACGTAGAACACAGCTCCCATCTCCATGACGTGCTTACACCGAACATTAGAAAAGGCGGAGGAACACTTCCGAGCCCTGGAATTTACCAACATGCCCTCAACGAACTCATCTTTTCTTAATCTACGATCGTTTAGGTATAATTATTCCTGCGCCCTTCTGGGCCTCAGGGCCTGAATCAGTACAGAACGTTGTTCGAAGCCCGACTGCAATAACGTCCAACATACGCTCCACGGCTCTACTCCCATATGCTGGGTTAAAGCGGACGCTAGCAAAATTCTCCGGTTCCATCGCAACAGAATAAACAGGTAGCAGCACTCTACTGCCGATGGTCCCCGCCATACTAAATACCAACGACAATGACCGAGCTATTTCGACCGCCATCGATTGACTGAAGGGTTGAAGGTTGGTGGGTTTCCGTTTCCAACGAAACCATGCGGCACCGCTGGATGCGCTGAAGGGTTGCGCTCAGTGACCACGTAGGTCACCAAGTAGACGACATATTCGAAACCACGGCCCTTGATCAGCGAAACTGCGTCCCAAGCACGAGTAATCCCGCAGATCTTGCTAGTCGTAGTTTGGATCCTTCCGAATTCACTACTGGCCAAGGATGGTTCTCCGAACCGTCCTTCCTTCAAAGTTTCGATGAATGCCCTTTACTTTGAGCCCTCCGAGCAGTGGATGAAAACGATCTGGAGATGAACTTTGATCGGATTTGTTCAGCATGACAACGACGGTTGTAACCTCCTTATCCAAAGAAGTCAAGACTACAATTTTGTTTCAATACCTTCGGCTACCTGTTTCGTTTCATCCGGAACGCCCGTCAAAGACATTCGTCCGTCGAAGAAAAACGCACTGGCTGGACTCTCACCAGATAAAGTACAAATGGGCAAATCCGTCATTCTCCGGTTGATACAATCAAACACATATCCGCAAGAAATGAGCCACTTACGGGCCGGGCGCCAAGGCGACAAGAACTCCAAGTTGATCAGGTAGCCCATGTTCCGACTACCGAGTTTTATTTGCGTCGGTTGCCGAATTGAGAAGGAACCCCCTTCCATAGAAGGAGTCACCAACCTATTACTCTTCCCTGTTCTGAGCGGATGACAGCTTATCCTTTTCATGCTACACCGCGTTCGTCGTCATATCTCCATCAGCCAATTTCACCACGGGACACGTTTGTTGAACAATTTCATAATTTATGTTATTCCGGTAAACACCGAACCGCAAAGAGGACGAACACAATGATAGCTGCTCTACCAGCCTCTCGTTTAAAGGTTGGTTACCGCGCCTTTGTTGAAGCAGCAAACACAACGCAAACTCACTCATGTTGCGGAACCCTTTATATTACCCTACTTTAATTAAACTTTAACAGGTTATAGGCCCAGATTCTCTGTACGTTTATTAATAACTTCTTGTACCTTTTCAGACGGCAAACCCTACTTCAAAGGATATCAGCCAAATAGCTTCATGGAAACGGTTTGACGGCTTCAAGTTTGACGGTACGAACTTTCCTTCTTGGAAATACGGAGTATGGATGCTACAAGAAAGGCACAAGCTAATCCCAATCGTGGATGGAACTGAAGCTAAGCCAGCTGAGGTAACTGAATCTTCTAATCAAACAATGCACCGTACCAGGTGTACAACCATGCATGTAAGCATGGTTGATGGGAGTCATTGTTGCGCGTGACTCAGAGACCAAGGACCAACCGTATGTAAGCTCAAATGATCAATTTACCACAACACTGAATACGCTGTAGTTGTGATGCATGTAATACGGGTTATTGCTGCTTGTGACTCAGGATGCAAAGGTAAATATAATCAGGATACCTCATGACAAAAACTGCGAAAACCCAAACCGAGTACCCGAGACTGCTGTTGAGAACGATCACCTACTAATGGCAAAATTTTTGGATCTAAAGATTCAGCTAGATACACACGTGCTATTGTCTCTCAGTGCGTGCTACTTATAGTCTTACTGTGACTGGCTCACGGCAGGTCGAAGCATGATGTTTTTTATAGCCTCGGTCGAGCAAATCACTGCATTGCTTAAAGATCTACAATCTCCAGTAAGTGAACTGAAAATGATGTGAAAGACAATTATGTCCTTACCACTCATCTACAGGCATTTTTTTTGGGCCTGGGACGGTGTTCCCAGAGCTGATGAGAGCATGGCGTTACTTACTTTAGGACTGGCCAAAGAAGAGAAGATGAATAGATTCTACAGTCTCCTGGGAGCAAACTCTAACCAATCAGCCACTGTATCATCAAGAGCCTTCACAAACGAGAACTTCAGAGGTCACAGGGCCGGTAGGTTCAGAGGAAGTGGCAAAGTCCTCCACCACGGTGGTCGGAACAAATCTTGAACCATCTGCTAATATTATGGATTCCGTGGTCACGTTTCAGTGAATTGCAGAGTGCGAGTGAGAGACGAAAAGAAGAGTCATGTGAAAGATGACAGGAGGGCCTGTTGTATGTTCAACAGTAGAGAACAAAGACTTTGGGTACGTGTCACACGTGAAATACTCCGACAGGAGACACTTCATTGGCTCGCCGACTCGGGGTCAATTAAGCATATGACCGACCAACCAAACATTCTTCGAAACTTCAAAAGTGCTGAATCAGGATCATGGTCCGACTCTGGAATTGGAGGTACTCAACTTTTGGTCCATGGCCATAAGGACGTACACATCATGTCATATGTCGACGAATAATCTTCACACGGAGTTCATAAAGAAGACTTATTCGTGCCTGGCTTGGGAACAAATCTGTTCAGTATAGGTGCCGCTCCGGATTTGGGTAGCTCGTAACTTCATTGGTGAAACGGTGTCCTTTCCCAGAGATAGGAGAGTTAAGATATAAGGACAGAGAGCTGGAGATCACCATCATCTATCTATCACCTGGATCTGATAGCGGAACACATAAAGACCGAACCCACAGAAATAGCCGCAGCAGTCACACTGCCCATTGAGGTCTGGCATCAGAGACTGGTCCACCTCAACCATCGAGCGATCAGACGATTGAACAACCTAGGCTACGTGACGGGCCTGAACCTTGCTGAATGCAAGAACGAAACAAACGACCTATGTGAGGTTGCATATTCTGAAAGATTCATCGTCTCCCGGTCAAGGTAGGTCGTCGCTTTGCGACCGAGATAGGAGAGAATGTTCACTCCGATGTATGTGGACTGATTGAAACTCCCTCGGTTGAAGGTGCTTAATACTTTCTCGTCTTTCGGCGTGACTACAGCGGGTGGAGCACAGCGCGACCTTTCAGCAGGAATCTCAAGTAGCCGAATTATTTAAGGAATTTGTGATCAAATTTCGAATGGAAACAGGAAAAGCAATGAAAACAATTTGCAGCGACAATCGAGATGAATTCTTCAACACCATGTTCGATAGATGGTTGACCGAAAATGGGATTCGACATGAAAGTAGTGCGTCTACAATTCTGAGCAGAACGGGGTTGCTGTGAGTCCCAATTTCACACTGATGGAGACAGTGATAAATCTTTTGGAGACACAGGTTCATAGTTAGGGTACTTATGCTGAGCTCTGGGGTGAGGCACTGATGTACGCAACGTACATATTAAACCGAACACTACCGAGTTTGGCTGCCAAAACACCCTACGAGCTATGATTCGGCAAGAAACCGGATGTAAATAATCTGCGGGTATTTTTATCGACAACTTTTGTCCATACACCAGCAGCTCTGAGGAAAATACTGGACCCCAAAACTCAAAAATGCATCATTGTGGGGTACTGTAAAAATACTAAAGCCTACAGGACCTGGAACCCGGTAACAAAGAGGTCATCATCAGCCGAGACGTATTGATTGATGAAAGCGACAAAAATGCAAAGGCCTTATCCACCACTGCTAATCTAGGTTCACACGTAATGCCCATCCCATCGTTCGGATCGACAACTATCGGGAGAGACCAACCGGTCCCGATTCGAGAGGCAGATGATCCGGTTGTGATGGATCAGGAATCAGTTGAAGTCCAAGCAGTCAATTCTCAATCGCCCCTTTGGATTTCGAGAAGTTGAATAGAGTGCAATGGGTGAAACACAGTATCAAACCGCCCAAACCACACCACAGAGGCAGGTGGTCCTGCCGCTATGTAGCAGGATTTCGTTTAGATCCAAGTCGGCGCCGAATCAAACAGCGTGTCGACGGTTAGAAGGAATTCTATCAACGATGGTATAGGCAAACTTACGAACGAAGTTACCTCCGAGCTGACGGCCGACCAAGTTCAGGGGAGGAACACACCAATACAGAGACATTTCAAAAGTATTCCTAAATCCACCGAAAAATACAAGGAATACAAAGGCCTTGTCTCAACGGGTGAAAGTTTACCACGCCTGACTGCTGCCGTATCAGAGCAGATGAGCTACCAAGAAGTTCTCACGTCGGAGAGCTCCGATCAATGGAAAGACGTCATCCACTATGAGTCCAGGTCTTTCGCCAAGAATGAGACCTGATAACTTACCCCCTCACCTGTAAGCAGGTCGACTATAAAGAACCGCTGGCTATTCAAGGGGAAGCCCGGTTATGGAAATGTTGAAGAAGGGTATAAAGCCCGACTCGTAGCTAAGGGATACACTTAAGAGTATGGTGCTGACTATCATGAAACCTTTGCCCCTGTAGTAGGAGGCATCACTCTGAGACTGATCCTCTCAATCGCTGCCGGTTTCGACCTAGAGATTATGAAACTCGATATCAAAACTGCCTTCCTCTACGGGAATCTTGAAGAAGAGATACACATGGACCAGCCGGAGGGATTTGTTATCCCTGCGCGGGAAAGTCAGGTTTGCAGACTAAGGAAGTCTATTTGCGATCTTAAACAAGCTCCACGCTGCTGGAACAACAGGTTCAACGTCTTTCTTCTAGAGTATGGGCTCATACCCTACGAAAATGATCTCTGTGTCTCCTACCGTCTTCAAGGTGAGGATTGTGTTATTGTCGCGATTTTTGTTGACGACAAATTGCTGTGTAGCAACAAGAAAGAAACCATTGACAGAGTATGCAGTTACTTGACTCCACAATTCAAGATGCGAGTCTCACAAGCAGATCGGTTCCTTAGTATTAACATCACCAAAAATTGCTTTAATCATTCGATCTTCCACGATCTGAGTCATTATACAAAGGCGTTTCTTGAAAGATTCAACATGTTACTTCGGGTCTCGAAGTCAACACCTGCAGAGCCCGGTCTTCGCCAGGACCGATCAAAAGCCATGCTACCGTGACCAATCCGGCCAGATGTGTATAATGTTCTTTACCGTGAAGCGGTAGGCTCGCTCATGTATCTCACGACCAAAACACGTCCCGACATTACATACGCTGTCAATCAAGTTGCGCAGCACTCGGAAGACCCTGGAGTAATCCACTGGCGGGCAGTTAAACGTATTTTTGCTTACATCGCTGGAACGATCAATTTTGGTATTCGATTCTCACGGAAAAATTTCTCTCTACTTGGCTACACCGACGCTGACTACGCCGACTAAATTGAAACGCGGCGCTCTACCAGTGGCTTCCTCTTCATCATCAACGGAGGGCCACTATTCTGGTCTAGTAGGAAACATCGATAGAAATCCTGCATCGCACTGTCCACCACAATAGCAGAATGCGTGGCGGCGAGCGAAGCCAGAAAAGAAACCATCTGGCTTTCCCGACTACTGTTCGAAATCACAGCTATATCTCACAAAATAACCCCGCTACCTTGCGACAACTTTAGCAGCATTAAGTTGGTCCATTCATTAATGTTGCGGAATCCTTCAGGGTTCTGCTTAACCTTAGTTATTATCCGAGTTCTCATGTGGTATTTCTGACACACAACCTGTCTTCTTCTTGCACGTGATATCGTTGATAAAGGTTGCTTATTCGCGTGTCTAACATAACACCTTGAAATGGGTTATTCATTAGATATCAGCTCCTTCCTCTCTGCACTCTACCGCTTCCTGAATCTTCGTGTTGTCACAGCGTCCTATCCTAATCGCAATGGGACAAACTTTGTCGAGGCGCAGCATGAGTTGGCAGAGTGGCTGAAAAACTTGAGCCAGAACGCTATTCTACGACATTTAAGCCACCAACCATCTAAATGGATTTTTAACCCACCAGCTGCCCCACACTTCTGAAGTATCTGGGAACGAATGGTTAGAGTCACAAAGGCTTCGCTGCGGGATTTCTTAGGAAACCAACGCCTCACCACACGAAATCTTGTTGAGCCCCCTTATTCTAATAGAAAACATTACCAACAGCCTTAAGCTTAACCCATTAAGCGAGGACTCGAATGATCCTGAATGTTTGACAATTTACTGTTTGGCCGCGCTACTCCGAATCTCATTCCCGATTTCTGAATAAAAAAATCCCCATCGCCGAGGATAATGTAACCACCAAGCTGAGGTGGCGCATCGCGCAAGCAGTCGCAGACTTGTTTTGGCAACGCTGGATGACGGAAGAAATACAGTGCCTCGCCGAACGGGGAATATTGTACGGCACAGCAAACGTCGGCTTATGTAACCCTAGCAACTTATGATGTGGACAACCCCCGGGAGTTACGTCAATGCATGATAACCAAATGGAAGGTTATCGTGTAATTAACGCGTGCATTGACTGAATTCATCAGAACTCAGTAAACTTCAATCACGGACGGATATAAATCGAGGCTACGCAGCCGGATCGGGGTTTCTTACCTGTCAGTTACAAGTGCTGCAGTAAAGTTGTAAAAGCCTTCTAGATATTTATCTTAGAAAAGTCCCTTTCTTCTCAGTGAACTCTAGATTGTAGTAAATGTGAGTTGTTGTAAATGTGAGATAAACGGCCTTGACGGCAATCGCTCGTTATATGGTGGAGATGCAGGGTAGGCCTTGGTGGTAAAGCAAGGTAAGACCAATTAGTTTGTGAATCTAGCGTTAAGGAAGAGACCGGATGGATGGATTCTGGTAAGACTAGGCAGAGTAAGCGTATTAAAGGACTACAAGCGTCATCCATCGGTGAACTGAAGGTACGCAGTACGAAAGGTGAAACAGGAGCAAAACCAAAAGAACCAACAAAGACTGGGTTGAGAAGAACATTCAAGGGGTTAACAGATATATGTGTGAAATATCTGAACCGATCCGTAGCCCTTTTGTAGATAGTAAAAGCCCTCAGCCATTCCTTAAATGTCAAATAAACGGCATTGACGGCGATCGCTCGTTACAATATATTTTCAAGAGCATCCTAACCTCGAGGTGGAAGATATCGCGGTCGTCATCCATCCAGCCACTCATCGTAGAACTTGGGCCGACTGGGAGGATTATTAAGACCTTTCTGGCGACGACGGAGTCGTCTGCTCTTCGACAATCTAGACAAACGGAACTGAAAGTTACTGACCAACCAATGTATTGTTTCTCCTTGATTCCGTACAGATACGGAAATGTGCGCTCAGCATGACAAAGCGCAGAGCCGGCAATGTTAGCGAGCTGGAACTCCCCAAACCTTTAATTTCGAATGACGAACATCAATTAATTCGAAATTCCCATTTCGAATGGGAATTTCGAGAGTGTGACACTAGCCACGACCTGGCTCGCAAGGTGAACAACCTTGCCTCGTTTTTCGTCCCCTTCATCCAATCCCCGAGTTTTGGTTCAAATTCTGTCGCGCTTCGGTTACAACTTACGTTTATATTTCTTAGTTAAGGTTATATGATTTTGCGAGTGTTTCGTCGGTGCTTTTGTGACGACAACCCCAGTTTTTCTAGGCGAGATGCATGGTCTGGCAGCCATTGCATGATGCTCTCATGTAGATTTGCCGTGGGTGCCTTTGTCAGTCGTGCCTGTTGGAAGACAACAAATTTTTAATTTGTAATTGTTTGTTGTGCCAGGTTTTCTTAATCTCAGCCCCAATATTTAAAAATTAGCCCTGATACTTACCGCGCAATAATTTTTTTATTTGATTGTTGCGAATTGCAAAAAGGTTTACTCAAGACAGACCTAACGTCTTTTCGGGGGAACACTCAAACTAGACGAACTAAACGTCTTCTTTTTTAACTTGGTCTAGCGAAACTGGTCCATTCTATCGATCTTTGGAGTTCAGTTCCCCAAAACCAGCTCAGCCTACTCAAATCGGAAATGAATAATTATTGTTGCAGCTGTCAGTGTGCAACTTTACCAAACATAGGGGGGAATTTGTCAAAGGTGGCAATCAACGAAAGCCCAAAAGCAGACAAAAGAGCAAACCAAGTAATTTATTGTAAGCTTGCACGCTACATTTTAAAGTATAAATCTGAAGTTGCCTTGATTTAATGTACGATACAATAACTAACTGCGTTTTTTTTACAGTTATACACAGATCCAGACAACACGACTTGTTTAATTCCTGGATAAAAACCTTTCCAGGAAACCATTAAGAAGATCCGGAAAAAGATAGAGTTGATCAGCCTCAGACTAAATCTTTTTTGCCGAAACGTCCGGACCAAGTCGCACTAAAAGAAACCTTTTCTTACGCGGTTCGAAATTCTGTGAACAAGACGGCTTTTATTGGGACAAAAAATATACTTTTAAACTAAAATACACATGTTCTGTGACTCATCTTTAAATTGTTTGCCCCGATATTGCAAGCTCGAACTCAACTCCATTATACATTAATAAAATTCTAAACTTATAGTCGAAACCTGTAAATGAAACGTTGAAATTACTGTGTTTTTGTGTTGTTGAAGTTGCTGTTTGAAAACGATTTTGTCTTAATGAGCGCAAGTAAATTGAGATGGCTTCTAATAGTCCAACTGTCGTCGGACCTGCAACCAGCAAAAAGAAAAAGAGTGCAACCTGCACGTTATATATAGCGAAGCCATTTCATCCAATTCTACAACGAGCCCAGTTACGACATCCGAAAAGGGATACCACATCAATCGGGCTTTAAACATAGCAGTGGATACGTCTGATTACGAATTATGTGATTATTCAGCACCCGATTATATCGAGCACTACGGATTTTTCGGAAAGCGTACAAGTAATGGCATAACGCAACGAACCGTTTGACAGTAACTTTGATGAATACGAAATTACAAGGAATGATAAGTCCACGCCTGACGAACATGATTTATTTTCTTGGCTGGCGTTTAGCATTAACGAGCACGCAGCCGATATCGCGATCCACAAGTTCACGGAAAAATTCGCACTTTGGACAATGATTTTTCGTGTTGATCAAAATGCCATTGATAATGTTTCGACGGAAGTGCTATCCGCTGTTCCTCCATATGAGGAACGGAAACTCGCAAAACAATACAAAAAACAAACACTCCTAAAGTAGTAGAACTCTACCGTAATTTTCACTTCGGTTATGCTCGTGGCATTAGATTTATATTAACCAAATGCTGTTTGCATTCAAATAAAATCATGATGAAAGAGTTGCACCTTTTTTTTAAACACAGACGTGCTTCCAGTAGCAAAGGCTTCCAGCAGCCAAGGAAGGAGGAAAACGCTAACCTTTACCTTGAAGATTTCGTAAATGAAGTAATTCAACTTCAGTGTACTGTTTTCTCTATAAAGGCAATATAATGAAAATCTCGGTCTTTGGATTCAACTTGTGATGTTCCAGCATAATTGCCTAATAAAGTGTATTAAAATTCATACCGCCTATGAAAGTTAGGCAGCCACCCTTTTCTGCGATGCAACGCTCTATTTTACTAGGGACTTCACTGGCAAACAAACGTCACATTTAATCCCCAGTTGTTCGGGATCAGGATAAATGGTGTTATTTATGATAACAAAAGGCAGTGTGTTTTAGATGTCCGCTTGGGCAGCTTTAATTTGTTATATTGTATTGGCCACAGAGAGAACTCAAATTAGTTTGAAGTATCTAGTCGAGCTTTTTAGAATAACAAAGAACCGTCTGAGACAGTTCCATCAAACCCGCAGGCACAACTTCTGTTTGACTAAAAATTACTAGATGAACCATCAAAATAACAATTAATGAAATTGATTACTGGTAGTGGATATTTTTTTTTGCGTTCACAAAATGAGGAACAACATAATGGGTTGCAACATAATCATCTTCAGACGCGAGTAATACTGGACCTAGTAAAAATCACATCGATGATGCTCCATTAAGTCTGCTATCACCTAAAGCATTTCCTGGGGCAGGGCTCGGGGATTATTGTAAAACATTTTTACTACCAAACCCCGAAGCACTAGAAACTGAACCATTATCATTCACAGAGCATTGGCACCGTTGGAAGCACAGGAAACAGAAAGCGACGCAGGAGCACTAACAGAAGTGCAGATGGATGTTGAAACAGTCAATTTGTGTTTTTTTTTGCCTCGTTTCGGCCATCCCTTCCTCTGTTTTCTAAGTCGGTACTGACAACTGTCTCACCAGCAAGATATTTTCTTAGTTTATCTTCGGCCCCTTTGCCTGTGTTCTGAAAACAAAAATGGAACCGAGTAGTGGCACTGCTGAAAATTTGTTATTATTATTTTTTAAACAAGGAAGATATTACCTCAAAGACACTGTACCTGTTATGTAACAAAAATAGTGTAAATGAAAAAAGTGTAACCAATAATATGTTATTTTATCACAATTGCTTCACGATGGTAACTACGTTTGATGCTGAATAAGTGGGTGTAAGATTTTTATGAACTGGTGTTGTTGGCAGTGGAAAAATATGGATGAAACTTTTGCGAATATCGGTTATTTACATTTACTGCCTCCTATTTATAGTAATGATTTTGTAGCCACTTCCTTCTTCTTTTTCTTGCCTGTTTGTCACCTACGGTGCTGCCAACGCGGGCAAGGCTGTAGGGGGCACGGGCCTACGCATTTATTGTGTGTGCAAATTCAGTTCTTTCTTTGTCTTTTGTTTGGGGGATGGGGTTTTTTTGGGCAGAGCCCAGTCCAGTTTTCAGTGTTGTTTAAGTAGCCGACCCAGACAGTTGTCTGGGTATAATAGAAATTGGCCACATTTGGGAACACGGCCCCAACCCGAACGTAGACGCATCGATACCTGAACGGCAGAAGAGTGAACGGCCATTACTTCCCGAAAACGATCTCAAGAAGAAACGTGGGAAGAGAAAAGCGGCCCACACGAAGTTAACGACACAACTCAGAAAGGCTGTGGAAGACCACAAGATGGGAGCCATTAGACTGAAGAAGTTGCAAGTAGCAGCATGGCGTGACGAATTGATTCGTATTGATGACGAAGTCAAAGCAATACATAATCAGTATACAGAAAGTATATCCGACCTGACTGAACAGCAACGTCAGATGTGATAAGTGGGAAGTAGACTTCGAAACAGACCACGTTGAAATCATCAAATTCGCAAGTCGCTACGCCACTTCCTCAAATCAGTCCGTTAGCTCGATCGGGACATCAGCTTCGGACATCACATGTAGTACCACGTTATCTGAAAAGAGGCCTACCAACGTTAAACCAACCAGCCTCCTCCAACAATCAACGTAAGGGGAATTGGAGGCTGAAGCTCAGATGCTGAAGTTGGAATTAAAGTTGGAAACGGCAAGGGCTCAGATGGAAGCAAACACAACTTCCATCACAGAAACCCTTAATAAGGGGTTAAAAGGCATGAGTGAGCAGTTGAGTAAACTCATTGATAGCTCAAGAGTCACGTCCAAAGATATCGCGGTCAACAACACGTTAGTCCGGGAAGCACATCACACGTTAGACCGTTTGGATCAGAAAACTGACGTAGTTAAGGTGGAGTTAACCGCAAAAATCGAAGACCTTCGAACGGAAGTAGACGTGATAAGGGTACAACCACGAACGATTCAAGATCATCGACTTCCTGAGCGACCACAACCCTTACCCACTCGTCAAGACGTTTCTATACTGTCACCACTTCGCACGATGGAAGACGCAGTCCGACATCGCAAAAGATTGGTGGCCGCCGATGCATCTCCACGAGACCCGCGGCGAGGGACGATGGCGACGACGGCACCTAGTTGCGACCCTACGGACCATGATGAAGATGAGCATTCTGAACGTTCTCATGCTCATAGTCATCGTCCTCACAGCAGCTGTTGCAGTCGTCTACAACCTCCAAACTTCAAGATCCAGCCGTTCGATGGTATCCCGAAGAATTACGCGCGATTCAAGGCCAAATTCCAGGACTTGTATGAAGAGTATGAAGATTCTCCGGGACTTCTCTTCATGTTGGAGGAGCTGCTGACCGAAGAGATACGAAATGAAATCGGTGAGTGTCTGACCGATGGAACAATGTACGCTGTGGTGTGGGAACATTTGGACGCGGTCTACGGTCGCACTGAAATCATGGACCAGACATACCTCGACGACCTTCTACAGGTCCCGTCATTGAAGAGTTTAGATGCTGTCAGCCTCAAGACTTCCGCAAATCGTCTTCATGGTGCAGTAGCCACGCTCTCCATGTCGAAGTATGCCCATGAGTTACACAGCCGTACCACCTTGATGGCCCTGGAAGCTGTGATGAGGACACATCCTGAAAAAGCTGCCAATTAGCAAGACTCGCTAATTAACAGATACCAAGCTTTGGGCGATCTCCACCACAATCCGGTATCGGTCAGCTTCTCTACAACACGTCCCCATTACGTGATAAACTGGTAACGGGCAGCTCATCATCCCCACGCAATCACTCCGTCTTCACGTGATGACTTCTAGGAGATCACCTCTGACGTCAAGAAGTGACCTGTTTAACATCTATATAAGCCGAGACTTGTACGAGTCTCAGGAGGGAGTTTTTAGTTTATACCATTACTTTGTCCGTGTAACTAGTGACTGTAAAATACACTTGTAGTCTGACTGATGAACAGAGTTACTTCTATAATATAGGAACATTACATTTCGTGAACGTGTCCAGTTTTGAACTTAGTTCAAATTCAACAAGCCCGGACTCCTGCCCAGTAACAGCCAGCAGGCCTATCCACCCGAACATCGCAGACGACCAGCGCTCGTCTAGAACTCCCCGCGACAAGGGTAAGTCACCTAAATGTCATCTGACAACTTAGCAGTAGATATATACAAGCCGCCAGCCCCAGCAGCAGAAACAATAGAAGTAAAAGATCGTCCCACAAGACGAAGCGTAGTAGATTCTAAGCGTACAACCCAAAAAGTATATCCCAGTTTAGAAAACGAACAGAAGTGTGAAACAGCAGAGGTTCGTATTGTACCTTTTCAAAAAAGAACCAGAAGCGCAGAAAGTAGCCCGAGGGAAAGCGACGAGGAGAAACAATTAACGAAGTACCATTCTACGGAGAATCCACCTAGCAAAAAGAGAAATAAGCTAGTAGAGGAAAGGGATATTCTCAAAACTGCATTAATAGGGATTCATCAAACAATTAATCAGTATAAATTAGAATTAGAAGCATCTAAAGATAAAGCAACAACCAAGCAGCTGAAAACACGCCTGAAAGATAAAGATTTAGAGTATAAATTGATTTTGGAAAAACTAATCGCAGCTGAAACAAAAATACAAGAGCTTGAAAATCAGGGGTTAGCTTTACTACAGACAGCTACAATCCAGCAGCAGGCCATCGAATATCGAGCAAACAGCTTAACCCAACAGTTAGAGCAAACGCACGGAGAAAAGACTAACCTAATATCCACTCTGGTAAAAAAGACCCAGGACGTTCAAATCCTAGAATCAACCATAAGAAAAGTAGAAACTGAACATACATCGGTTAAAATCAAATTAATTAAGGACAAGAAAAAAATTCAGCAGGAATTAGAGAAATTTAAAGAAAGAGAGAGCCTACTCCTTGGAGAGGGAACGACTTTATTGAATAAATATAGTAACATCCAAATAGAATTCGAGAAATTACAATTAAGTTACAAAGCGCTTGAAACAAAAAGCATAGATCAGGAAAAAGAAATTCACGCCTTACAGTTAGAACATAAAAAATTGATAGTAAACATAAAGGATAGAAATCAGGAAATTTCGCATCTAAACGATACTATAAAAACTAAACAGGCAGAGTTGGAACTTCTACGACAGGAACAAGTAGACCAGACAAGCAAGTTTGTTAACCTACAAACGGAAAACAATCAACTTAAGCACAATTTGAACATTAGCCAGATTAACGAAACAACCTTACAGGGCAACCAAACTAAGCAAATAATAGAAATATCAACGCTGCAAACAGCTAATCAGTCGTTAGAGGACAAATTAAGGAAGTTACATCAAAAAATCGCGGGAGCCGCTAGCACAAACGAGTTAGAGATAGCACAACACACCTTAGCCATACAGAATAGAAAGATTGTGTCCTTAGAAAACGAATTAACGGAGCTAGGACAAGCGCTCCAGTTAGCGAGCAAAGCAGCGGAGCGAGCAGCTAAGCTGGATACCGAAAACAATTATCTTAGAGGAAACATAGAAAAACTAAATAGAAACAACCAGACACTATTAGAACAACTAGCACAACCAGCTAACGCAATTGGCACAACTAACGAAGCACCTAGAATGGCAGCCAACGATGATATACGAGCATTAGCAGTAGCCATTACGCGTAGAGACGAAACACAGAACATTCCTATTTATAGCGGCAACGTGAATGATCAACCGATAGGGGTATGGTTAAGAGATGCGGAGGCGATAGCAACGATTCACGAATGGCCTAGGGAATCCACCAAAAAGATTTTAGCCACAAGGTTAAAGGGAACAGCATTGCAGTGGCATATCGATAGGCTACGAGTAGCACCGAGAGAATCTTATACCGACTGGCGGAATGCATTAAAGGAACATTTCAAACACCCCGCAGATAAAGCCAAACAGAAGTCGAAACTACTATCAGTAAAACAATTACCGAACCAACCTGTTAGACACTTTATCGGTAAGATAACACAGGCATACAGCGCGATCTACAAGGAAGGCGATGAGGAACAAGCCGAAAGCGCCGAACTAACAGCTCTAAAGGATGATACATTGATCAAAATGTTACTGGATGGACTGCTACCAACCATCAAGACAATTTTATTCCATAATAAATACCCTAGCACCCCAAACTGGCAAAATTTCAAACAAGCAGCGTTAGAAGCAGAAGAAATCGCCTACAACACACAGGCACTAGAACTAAAACCAATATTTAAATTAGAAGCACAAAAACCGACTAGGGATATAGAAGCTGAATTAACCCAAACAAAACTGGAATTAGAAGAGTTAAAAAACAATCTAACGAAATTAAATCTGTCAGGTAAAGCACCGAAAACAGGGAACGAACAATCACTGAACAATATCGACACCTATCGACAAGGTAGGACCTCGTCTAGATACAATAACATAAGGTGGGAAGATAGACAACGGTCAAGGGATCGTTCATACGATAGCGACCGTCGGGAACGCTCGTATGATAGATTTCGGTCTTACGACAGAGACCGCTCAGGGTCAAGAGAAAGATCCTCAGGTAGAGACAGGTACCAGGGTAGAAGAGACCAGAATCGAGATAGTAGCGCAACCCGAACGCAACGTTACAGTGAACGCGCAAGATCTAAGAGCCCACACCCCATAGTAGTTTCATCAAGAAATCAAGGAGGAGGAAGCAATAGTAGAGCGAACCAAATAACTTGTCATAGATGCCTCAATACAGGACATTTCGCAAAAGACTGTCGGACCAAAAATCCGAAACGGTTCCAACAGAAAACGGAATAGGAAAGACAAAGCGAATGCATAGACTAATTAGGATACCAATAGAATTTAGTAGTCAAAAGGCGCAAGCCCTAATAGATACAGGAGCGTCAGCTAGTATTATTTCGTCAGAGAGATTTGCCGTACTACCTCATAATGCGATCATAACAGAACTAGAAACAAAAACTAACCAAACGTCATTTCAATCAGCGTCAGGTAATATAATGCACCCACTAGGATGTTTTAGGTTAAAATTAAAACTAACACCGACTTGTAGCATAGAACATGACTTCTTTGTGTTGACTGAGACACAAGAAGGATGTATTTTAGGACTAGATTTCTTCAAGAAGTACAAAACAAAATTAGATATAGCTAATAAAACACTAACAGTATCAGTAAGCGGAGTAGAATCCGTAATTAGCCTTAAGAAAATTAACATTCCGATATATAGCATTAAAGAAAGCTCAACAGTGACCTTCGAACTGTCACACCTGGAAGGGAAAGACAGACTAGAAATGGAGCAAGTATTACATAATCACAAATCAGTTTTCGCATCCCAGTTGATAGAACTAGGACGTACCAATATACTCAAACATAGGATAGTAACCACAGGAAACCCAAAAATGAGAGGAACCTATAGAATGCCAGCAGCTATTAAACCTATAGCCAAGCAGCAAATGGAAGAAATGTTGAAATACAACATCATCCGAGAAAGCCATAGTGCTTTTAGGGCATCCATAGTGATGGTAAAGAAGAAATCAGGAGAATTAAGCAGTAAATTAATGCAGTAACTGTCAAGGATCGGTATCCCCTACCACGAATAGACGATACATTGAACCTGCTACACGGAGCAAAATTTTTCTCGACACTCCATTTGTTCAGTGGATACTGGCAAATTGAGATAGCTGAAGAAGATATTCATAAAACTGCATTTACAGCAGAAATGGGACACTTCGAATATATAAGGATACCGTTTGGTCTATGCAACGCGCCGAGCACGTTCCAAAGGACAATGGAAATTGTTCTCCGATCGTTAATTGGCAAGTGCGTAATGGTATATATTGATGACATCATTGTATACAGCACCAGTATGGCCGAACACGTACAACATCTGACCTCGACGTTTCACCTTTTACAAGCAAACGGACTTAAGGTCAAAATTCAAAAGTGCAAATTTGCAGCTAACGCGGTAGAATATCTTGGGCACATAGTGTCACAGAAAGGGGTCATGGTAGATCCAAACAAGATAAAAGCGGTAAAGAAGTATCCGGCACCAAAAAACCCGGATCAAGTCAGAGCATTCCTAGGACTCGCCAATTATTACAGACGCTTCATAGATCAGTTCGCCAATAAAGCCCATGTACTGACACGGCTCACGAAGAGCACAGTACCATGGCAATGGGGGCAGGAGGAAACAAGCGCTTTTGAAGGCATCAAAGAATGTTTATGTTCCGCCCCTACCCTCGCATATCCAGATTTCGCGCGCCCTTTTATCCTACATACGGATGCGTGCGGGTACGGAGTAGGCGGAATCCTCTCTCAGATGCCCCATCCAAATGCCAACCCAGGGCCCAGTGAGGAATCAATAAATGATTCAAGAGTAGTCGAAGGGTCGACAGACAATTGGAATAAGTCTTTAGAACACCCTATTGCATACACCTCTAAACATCTAACTGATGTTCAACTAAAATGGTGTACCACGGAGAAGGAAGCGTATGCGATTATTCACTCGGTAAAAGCATTTTTCCATTACCTATACGGCACTAACTTTGTAATAGTGACCGACCATAGGCCTCTGCAATACATCCAAAAAGTTAGGGAGCCAACAGGAAGATTGGCCGGATGGTTTTTATTCTTGCAACAATTCGAAATGGAAATCCAGTATAGACCTGGTAAACTGCATCAAAATGCTGACGCATTGAGCAGAATACCAGTTAATATTGTAGTATCGCAGCAAGTCGTGGCTGACGACTGGCTAATTGCTCAGCAAGAAGATACCTTTTGCAAAGAGGTAGCAAAGAACTTAGAGAGAACAAACAATGATGCAGAAGACGAATTTCGATATCTACCTAGCGGATTTTTAACCACAGGTAGGGGGAAAATCGTAGTACCGGCGACACTACGAAAAGAGATCATGGAGCTATATCACGACCACAAATTAGCTGGTCACCTAGGAATAACTAAAACAACCGCTAACATCAGTAATAAATACTTTTGGCCAAAGATGGCTAATGATATAAAAACAAATGTACTTAACTGCTTAACCTGTGCAAAAAGAAAGGTTTCTGGATCATGTAAAGCCACCCTCCAACCAATCCCTGTGGCAGACTATGTCTGGCAACGATTAGCCATGGATATCGTAGGCCCAGTCCCAGAAAGTGAGAAAGGTAATAAATATATCTTGGTAATCATGGAGTATACAACAAGATATATTATAGCGCTTGCACTTAAAGAAATTTCCGCCCAGACTATCATTCGGAAGTTTATTAAGCACATTGTAAACAACGAAGGGTTACCCTCGCAGATCCTAACGGATCAAGGGTCAAACTTCCAATCGCAAGCAATGGCTGAAATGTGTAAGCAGCTAGGCGTAAAACAGTTAAGGACTACAGCATATCACCCACAAACAGATGGTGCTGTAGAAAGATTTAATAGGACATTAGGGGACATGTTAACCGCCCATGTCGCTCATAACCCTGCTCTGTGGGATGAGCACCTCGACTATGTAATTGCGGCCTATAACCGGACGCCCTACTCAAGCACCGGTGAAACCCCTTTTTACCTCTTAAAAGGCAGAGATGCTTTGGAACAATCGGACTTAAGACCCCCGATGAGAAATAGGCTTCTAGAGGACCAAAACAACATTTATACGCAACAATGGCACGAAGCGTTAGAATTAGCAAAAAGTAAGCTAATCATAGCACAATCAAGACAGAAGTACAATTACGATCGTTCGTCAAAAGAATGCTCGTTTGAGCCAGGAGACCTAGTTCTCTTGAAAGAAATGAAATCACAAACAGGAAAATTTTACATGCGTTGGGATGGACCTTTTACCATCGTAGATAAGCTATCTGATCTAAATTACTTAATAAGGAAATCTACAGAAAATCACACCATTGTTGTACATGTGAATCGCCTCAAGAAATGGAAAAGTAAGAAGGAAGCGGGAAAAAAAACCCAGGAAGCAGAAGGAGTCACCAGTGATAGAGAAGACAGAGAAGAAAACGAGCAAGGTCTCAGGGAGCAGAATGTAGGAAGCGAAATAGGAAGTGGAGAAAATGTAACGCGGAACGAAAGAGAAAACGAAATCGGGCAGGGAACCCAAGGTGAAAGAGAAACGAGAACAATGGTTGCAGAACAAACAACAGAAGAAGACAATAGCGAACAACATGTAGCAACACAGTTACCAGTAGAAAGTGAAAAGGCACAAACCAAACAACCTAGAGTAAGACATAAAAGACAGACAAACGTCGAAATACCTGTTAGGAGATCTCTAAGACAAGCTATTAAACAACCTCAAAGATTGATAACCGAAATGTAATTGCAGATGAGGAACGTTATCACAAACCTAGTCTTCCTTATAGCCGTAGGACTAGCCCAAACACTGACGATCAACACCTGCAACTGCTCACAACCCATTATAAAAGGTATCTTAGACTTAGAAGACCCTGACTATTGTTCACACCCTGAACCCATAGAACTACCAAGTAAGATTAGTTACCGACTCCTAACGAAAAATAAGGAACCCATAACATGGGAAGGGTACGCCTGTACCCAGTGGTTATCAACCAAAGAAATTTCCACAAACTTTTTACTAAGCCACGACACTATTGTCGCGACTATCGAACCGGACGCGCTCCAATTCCAGTCGTCCGCCCCACATCCGCCGGGATTTATCGTCGTTACATGAGATAGGTGTGCCCGGACGGTCACCGGATCCCATCCGGCGGGACTTGACCCATCGACTGTGTTGTGGGCGGCTGGCGGGCACAATTCTAGTTAGTCTTTTGGACACTGTGGTAGCGTGTAGACCTTGAATACACTCCTGGACTCTGAGCTTTTAAGGCGAGTACGCGACACTATTTTTAAGAAACAGATTCTTAAGGTCAGCGCTAACGAATGTTGGGCTACCGCCCAATATCCAAATACATGCGTTAATAGTCCCATGGTAAAAGACGGCAAGACGTATAGATATCTCCAGGAACCGGAAGGAGAGGTTTCCTGGATGACAACGCAAGCTTACACAACAAAAAATTGTGTCACCCAAACCATACAGTTGTCCAAAGATTGTCACGACTGTCCCGTCAGGTCACCATTTGGAATATTAGCGAATTCAAGTAAACAGGAATTTTCGAATCATAACGAACTAACAATAGTATGGAAAGCACCAGATCCAAAGGAACCATCCTGTGAAATCAATTCGGTATTTCAAGGTCAAGAGAATCTGACAAAGAGTAAAAAACAGAGCAGAATAGAAGATCACGTAGCTCAGTTAGAATTTATTATTTCTACTAATAAAACGCAAATTTGTACGAATATGACAGTCTACCCAGTGATCGTCTTACCCGACACCTACATAGACATCCTGGATAAGCCCAAACGACAGAAAAGAAGTTACAGAAAAGAACCAACAGGATTTTTAATGTCAGCCAGTGATCCAAGTCGTTGCTTAACATACCAGCCACAGAGTGGAAAATTTTCGTTTTCACCCTGTGCTTCCGACAACACTCTAGCAGCTGAAAGAGAAATGCAGAAAGCTGCAAACAACGGTCAAATTTTTAGATTCCTCGCAGACGGAATGATTATGCAGAACCAGCTTGAGCAATGCATTCACCAATTTAGCATAAACAGTACGGGTGTAAAAAGTTGCGGCAGCAGTGTGGACGACGTGGAAACCCCAACAGATATATGGTTATTAGAACCTAATCCATTGACACCTGAGGTAATTCCATTCCACATAGTCCAGGTTCACACAGGAAAATGTCTAACGGCAGACGTAACCTTAGACAATCACATAGCAGTGGAAAAGTGTGAAAACGGGAACGTACATCAGATTTGGTTAGTAGAACTGTTGGAAACAATAGAAGAAACATTAGATGATGAAATACAGGAGCAAAGGAAACCAAACGTAGCTATATGGGATAGAAATAAACCACGAAAAGTTGAAAGAATAAGCGACCTCATACCGTTTAACCCGCCAACTCTATACGGCAAAATACAGCCAACAACTAATTTAGATTACTGTCTAACAATTACAAAGCAACAATCACTCACCCTACAATTTTGTAATCAAAGTAGTTCGACCGATGGTTACCCTAAACAGGATTTTGGTTATGTAAACGGGAAACTAAGAGTTTTGTCAACATCAAACTGCGTAATGCCTATGACGACGCAGCCATGCAACAGCGAGCTTAGCAATAGAACAATGTGGAACTACAATGTAGTGGACAGGCTTTTCGCGTTAAAAGATAATCCATTTTGCTTAGTTCCATTGTATGAAGATAAAACGGTGCGAGCAGTACCCTGTGACTCTTCACAAAAAATACAAGAATGGGTTTTTCAAAGAACACTAGCACCTGCATTCCTGCCTCTAGATGTAATACAGGATGCAAATGCAATTAAGAGGCGAAGAGAAGAAAGAAACAGGAAAAGACGAGAAAGGCTAATCGAGCTAAACGACTCCAGCGAAGTTCGAAACACCCAAAGTAATGAGACAAAGGCCCAGATAGTGGACAGCGTTCGTGCGCTGTTGGATATCGAAAATAGACAGTACATCGAGGGCCAAGCAATAAAACATGAATCGCAACTAGCCAACGAAGTGCGACAGTTATATTGTAAAATCACTTCTTTACAGCGGAATCAAGCTATGATTCTAGCACAAACGAACGGACTGCTCGCAGCCCGCGCGTTAAATCTAAATGAATGTAGTAGAATAACCGGAAACGGTAAAAGTATAGTTTTGCAGCAATGCGAAACTGTTACAATCAAGATAACAGCCGTGCAAACAAAATGCGGCTATCAACCATTTTTTCAAACGGACCCGAATACCAATTTCACCGTTGGGAAAGATGGTTGGTCCCTACACCCATTCCAAGACTGTTTTTGGAATGGACAATATGTCAATTTAAATGATAAAACCTATACTTGGATAAACGGTGAATGGAAAATCCAAGAGCCATCTATCCATGTTGTAAAACTAAAATTGATCAAAGCTTTTGAAGACTTACCGTTAAAAGCTTGCGACTATTTGCCTCAACATCATTCGATGTACGAGGCAAATAACGTAGAACAATTAAATGTCTTAACCGAGTTAATCAGTAGAATTCAACAGTCAAACACCAATTCACTGTCTGGATTAGTTTTAGATAATAGATCCCAGGTAAATTTCTGGGATATGACCAGTTGGATGTCAATATTTAAATATGGAATTTTAGCCGTAGTCGTAATAGCACCATACTTATGCGGTTATAGTAATATAACCATACTTATTGGTTATATTTGTATTGCCTTTATACCTTTTACTGCAATAATTAGTCTATGTAAAAGAGAGAAAAAACCCTATAATGAAGAACAAGAAATTCCAATGATAACCCATGTTCACAACGATACGCAAATAATTCCAGGCAAAGGACTCTGTTGGAACGACGGATGTCTAATTGCACCCCAAATGTAACCTCTTGTAATGACAACCGGAATTGAAACTATTGACCATGTCTTTATAAAAATGGAAATGTTGATTGAAACAATGTAACTAACACACCTACCTTTTATCCAAACCTGTTGAAACCTGTTCAAACCTAAAAAAAAAAAAAAAAAGAGGGAAAGGGAATCGGAAACGAAAAATATTTCAATGGATAACCAACCTTAGAAGAAGTGTATTCTATCGGAAATACAAGTAACTTGTCAGCAGAAGCGGTCGAAGAAGCAAGTAACGGTGTCCAACAAAAGCTGTCGAAGAATACGTTGAATGTTCCGCATTGCTAATTGACCAACAACGTCCTCTTGAAATTGTTCAGCCAAGAAAAGAGACGAACGGCAGTTACGATGGAAAATATCTTCACCCGACTCTAACCACCAGAGGAGTCGCGCAAATCGAATCGGGTAAATGTCGCGGTAGCGAGCATACCCCGGGAAAAGACTGTGGAAGAAGAAGAAGATTAAAAAGGAAAACAAAGAAGAAAATTCCATACGACTCACGAATAATATCGGTCGGATGGACAGACACGCTGGAATCCAAAATCGAAATGAAGACCATTTTCAACAATCGAGGATGGGCGGAACAAATTAAAGAAAAGTTCACGATCAGATGAATGAAATCTACGGAAGTGAAGTTCAGGACGGTGGTACGCCACGGCATCAAAAAACCATAATGCAGTATCGATAGCGGCACGGTTAGACACCACATACATAAAATCGAACACCATCTCGCACGAATGAACTCGACGAAAGTTAAGACAAGAATGAAAAGCACTGGAACAAGAAACAACTAAAAACCCTTACTTACCTATCCATTAGCCAACCCTCATACTAATAAGAAATATACTATAAGCAAGTTCAAACTCTTCGGTGAAGGTTAATGGGGCATAAGAAAATATATATAAAAAAAAAAAAATGTTAGACCTATCTAGCTCATTATAATCTTTTCCCATATTAATAAAACATACCTTCTGACTTTGTAACCCCGGAAGAAACTTCTTTAAAAGGGGGAGGAATGTGATGAGGACACATCCTGAAGAAGCTGCCAATTAGCAAGACTCGCTAATTAACAGATACCAAGCTTTGGGCGATCTCCACCACAATCCGGTATCGGTCAGCTTCTCTACAACACGTCCCCATCACGTGATAAACTGGTAACGGGCAGCTCATCATCCCCACGCAATCACTCCGTCTTCACGTGATGACTTCTAGGAGATCACCTCTGACGTCAAGAAGTGACCTGTTTAACATCTATATAAGCCGAGACTTGTACGAGTCTCAGGAGGGAGTTTTTAGTTTATACCATTACTTTGTCCGTGTAACTAGTGACTGTAAAATACACTTGTAGTCTGACTGATGAACAGAGTTACTTCTATAATATAGGAACATTACAAAGCAAAATTAACGCCTTACCTCAAATATAATTGGAACGAGAAACGAAAAAAGACAGGCGTAGAACTAAATGTTCTAGACTTAGACGACTGGGTAACGTTAAAATCCATGAGCAAGCAACATGGAAAAAACGTATTCGAGTCTTTACCCACGTCGACGTCCAAAGGTGTAAAGTTCGACAAAAGGAAGCCCGTCAAGAGACCCAGCTTCCCACACACGTCGACCATTGGACACGTATCGACGATGGAAGGTTCGAAAGTAACATCTTCAGCAACCATGCCTCCAAGGAGCCGACCAACATCGGGGAAGATGCATGCCGAGAAGACGGAACGGTGGAAATGCTTTGTATGTAACGGCAGGAGCCACCATCTCTCAACCTGCACCGTCTTCATGTCTCTCACGCCCACGAAAAGGGCTGAGAAAGTATTCAAGTCCGGAAGATGTCTGTTATGTCTTACGGGAAAACACGAACGCAAGGAATGTCCCAGGGACGTTAGCTGTACTATCGCTGATTGTACTGGAACCCGTCACCACACCTTGCTTCATGGATCTGAATTCACCCCATTGAGGAGACTAGCGGATCCAACTGCTCCATCAGCGCCACCTTCGACAGCATTCCTTGGGACCTTGACCCATTTGGAAACAGTAAAACGACGTGTACGTTTCAATATCGTACCGGTTCGTGTTGGAGCTGGCAAAACGTGGGTCGACACTTTCGGTTTCCTGGGTACCGGAAGCGACACCACGCTGATTCGGAGTGACTTAGCAAAAAGGTTGGGACTCGTTGGGCCATCTAAGCGCATCAACGTTGTCTCGTATGACGGAGCCACGTCTAACGTTACGACTTCCGTAGTAAACTTCGCCCTAATATCTCGTGATGGTAAAAGCCAGTTTGAAGTCAAACACGCTTACGCCGTCGACAATTTGAAGGTGACGCCGAATTCGCTGATCGAACCTCGACAGTTGGAGTAATGGACGCACCTACGTGGTATTGACGTCCCGACTGTGCAACAAGAGGACGTGACCGTGCTGATAGGAATCGACGTCGCAGAGGCCCATGATCATGTAGCTTCCATCAAGCCGCCGGCTGGAACGACTGGGCCCATCGCCTTCAAGACGCCGTTTGGTTGGTGTTTGGGTGGACAAACGGGCCCGCCACAAAGCGGACGCCCGTTCATCGCTCATCTGGCCACCGAGGAACGTCCCGAAGACCTGAATGAGCTGGTGAAGAAGTTTTGGCAACTTGAGGCCAACGAAGTAGAAATAGAACCACCCGTTCTATCCGAGGATGATCTACGTGGAAAACGCATCCTCGAATTGTCAGTAAAACGTATAGGTAACCAGTATCAAGTCGGCTTAATGTGGAAAGCCGACGACGTAAATCTCCCAAACAATCGGGCATCTGCATTGAAGAGGCTCTACTCCCTCGAACGACGTTTTCATCGAGACGCGGAGTTTGCCCAACGGTACGATGCAGTGGTCAAGGAGTACATCGGCTTAAAACATGCCCGACTCTTAACGACCCAAGAAGCCCAAACGGAGACAAACAAGACGTGGTATCTACCACACCACGGGGTCGTGAGCCCTTCCAGCTCATCGACCAAAGTTCGTGTCTTATTCGATGGAGCTGCTGAGTTTGGTGGCACATCGATCAATCAAAACCTGCTTCGGGGCCCTAACTTACTCGTTAGCCTGCTTGGTGTACTCATCCGCTTCCGCCGTAACCTCGTACCAGTCGGAGCGGACATTGAGAAAATGTTCCACCAAGTGAAAGTCCCGGAAGAAGACCAGGCCGCCTTCAGATTTCTCTACCGGACGCCTGGCAGTATTTCAGCTCCGTTAACGTACCAGATGACGGTGCACATATTTGGAGCCATATCCTCCCCAACCAGCTGCATCTTCGCCCTCAACAGGACAGCCGATGACCACTGCAGCCAGTTTCCAGACGTAGCTGATAGCGTTCGACGTAATTTCTACGTCGACAATTATCTCGACTCCTTCGACTCCGAAGACGAGGTCATCCAACGGTCCCGCCAAATGAAGTCCCTTCTCCAGTTAGGCGGTTTCAATTTGACAAAATGGACGTCGTCATCGAGAACGGTGATCGCAGCGTTACGGGAATTCGGCCTCGCGTCACCAACACTGGATCTGGACTTGGAAAAACTCCCCGTCGAAAGACCGCTGGGAGTAATGTGGGACAGCGAGCGAGATATGCTGACTTTTAAGATTCGGAAGCCGCCAAACAACGTGACACTAGACAAGCATTATCTCTAGCGTCTATGACCCGTTGGGACTTATCGCACCTGTTATCTTCGTAATGAAGTCACTGCTCCAAGACATCTGGATCAATGAAGAACGGATCGGTTGGGACGACGTCGTACCGGAAACATTGAGTCAACGTTTCTATTGCTGGTACGACCATCTGGAAAATTTGGAGTCGCTATCAGTGTCGAGATGCTTTCAAACGAGCACGTTGGACGCAACAGCACCTCCACGTCTTCACGGATGCAAGCTCCAAAGGGTACGGAGCAGTAGCCTACTTCCGCACTGTATTCAAGGACCAGTCCAACAACGTGTCATTCGTCATGTCGAAAACGCACGTCACGCCGGTGAAAGGTCTCACGATTCCACGTTTGGAGCTACAAGCTGCAGTAGAAGGTCTCAACATCGCCCTCGCGATTTGCCGTGAGCTGGAAATTGATTTGCGGCAAGTAATATTCCACACAGACTCACAAACGGTACTGCGGTGGATCCATTCAAAGACATGCCGATTTGAAGTCTTCGTCAACAATCGCATCGGAAAGAAAACTCGAAACACGGCTCGTCGACAATGGCGTCAAGTTGCCGGAGATTCAAACCCTGCGGACCTCTGCAGTAGGGGTATCGACCCTAAGGATGTCGATGAACTGATTTATTTCCACCGAGGACCCTCATTCCTGAACTTGGACACAGCAGAATGGTACACCTGGGAAGAAATAACGGAGCCAGAAGAACGGGATATAAACGTGATCCGCGGCTTAGCAGTCAAGATAGAAAATGAGAACCATGTCATCGACAGATGCGTCGCACGTTTTTCCAGTCTCTGTTGAGACTTCAACGAGTGCTGGCCTGGGGTAAGAGATTTGACAACAACGCTAGAGCAAAACTACGTGATGAAAAACCAATTGTCGGGGAGTTAACTGCAGAAGAAATGGTAACGTCGTTGACGAAATACATCGTACGCGCGCAAGAATTGGCCTTTGCTGAAGAAGTCTACGCCCTTCGCAAGAATCTGGAATTACCACTCAGATCAAAACTTCGCACCTTCCAGCCCTTCTTGGATGAAGCTGGACAGATGCGAATTGGCGGACGTATACTTCAAGCGCCGATCGACTATGCAGCCAAGCACCCCATACTTCTACCAGCACCTCAACTTTAACGAAAAGGATAATTTGGGATTATCACGTTCGAAACATGCACGTCAAGACAGAGAGATTGCTGACGGACCTCCGTTCACGCTATTGGATACTCTCTGGACGTAAAGTGGTAAAATCCGTTCTCAACAATTGCTGGCCTTGCAAGCGCACGTCAGCAAAGCCTAGCCCGCCGTGGATGGCTTCCCTTCCAGCTCATCGTTTAACGCCTCATCTTCCCGCGTTCACGTACACAGGGGTCGATTACTTTGGACCATTGACTGTACGAGTTGGTGAACGGGGACGGAGACATGCAAAACGTTGGATCAGCCTATTCACGTGCTTCACCACACGAGCAGTTCACCGGGAAGTGGCCAACGGGCTCAGTATGGAAGAATTCTTACTCTGTTTCTCCCGTTTTGTGAGTCTACGCGGAAAACCTAAGGTCGTTTACAGCGACAATGGAACGAACTTTGTCGCCACCGAGCAGGAGCTACGGCAAGCCTTGGAAGAACTCGCCAGTAAACACGAAGAGCTCCAAACAGTAATGGCTTGTCAACAGATTGAGTGGCACTTCTCTCCACCCCATGGGCCCCACTTCGGTGGTGTTTGGGAAAGGATTGCACAATCCTGTAAACGGGCAATGAAGACCAGCATCGGTAATTGCCTAGTTACGGACTAAGGGCTACGAACCATAATCGCGGAAGTAGCAGCTTTGTTAAACGCCCGGCCGTTAACTCATCTGAGTATGGATCCAGAAGACCCGGATCCATTAACGCCAAATCACTTTCTATACGGTGGAGCTCGGCCGTACTTGCCCCTACAATTGGCCGACGTGGAAGACATGAACGTAACCAACAAGCAGTTTCTGCAAAGTCAAGCCATCCTCCAACATTTTTGGAATAGGTGGTTACGTGAATACGTTTCACACTTAACTGAAAGAAGAAGAAAATGGCAAGAAAATAGGCCTAACGTCACCGTGGGAGACCTGGTGTTGGTAATTGAACCAAATACCTTGCGTGGGCAGTGGCCGATGGGAAAAGTGCTTGAGGTCATTCGCAGCACCACGGATAATGTCGTTCGAGTTGTAAAGGTGAAGCTTAGCAACCATACAAAACCATGTATTCGTCCGGTGGCCAAATTGTGTATCATGGTTGCGGCGAAAGAACAACAAGTTTACGCAAAAGAAGAAAAAAGGAATCTCCCACAGCGTAAACGTTCAATTTCAGTATCGCAAAATGTAAATACTGTCTGTACTGGAGCTACAATTAGTAGCTCCCCTTGTAAAACTAAAATTGTAACTGTAACAAGCAAAATCACAATGTTAAAACTCAAATGGGAACAACCTAGGACAATCGCAACTTTAAGCCTGGTGGGGGATTCACGAAGCTCAACGCCACCTATATTTAAGTTCAAATATAGGGCAAAGGACAAAAGTCAGGTCACTTGCTGTTTAGCAACACAAAAACTGGAAACCGTTTAGCCGGCCCTACTAGCAGATGACATTCATTGACCTAACTTCGTTCAGTATTCACGTCTCCCGTTAGCTCCATTTTCAACACTTTAAAATGGCCGAGAATCCTCTCCCATCCGTGGCATCCGTTAAGGAGAAGCTGAAAGTGAGCCGTGAGCGGGAAGAGGAGTGCGTTACCAACTTAAAAGAAAGCGTACAACAACCTGCCCACTCATTAAGAATGGCCCTTCATTTTGTCCAATTTTCCATTAGCTGCTGGAAGAAAACATCACACACGCTTTGTTTTGTAGTTCGTAAAACGTTTTGAAGTTCGTTTTTGCTTATTCACTTGTTGTCACAGTGGGTCCCGCTGTCACCTACGATGCTGCCCTCGCGGGCAGGGCTGTAGGGGGCACGGGCCTACGGATTTATTGTGTGTGCAAATTCAGTTCTTTCTTTGTCTTTTGTTTGGGGGATGGGGGTTTTTTGGGCAGAGCCCAGTCCAGTTTTCAGTGTTGTTTAAGTAGACCAGTTGTCTTTGTCAGTTGTCTTTGTCTCGTCTCGTTTTTCCACATCGTTTTGTCTCAGTTTTTGTTTCCGTTTTTCTCAAATCAAGTGTCTTTGTCCCAAGAAATATAGCGTGTTTTTTTTTATCATCTCTCATCTCCATTTTCACTCACCCTCATCAGTCATCACTCATCCCTCATTCTCTCGCTGTTACGACTCATTTCATCATCAGAGTCAGTAACACTGTTGCTAGATTGAAACAATTTGTTTTCTGTCCACATTAGCGACATTTTGGCAAGAAAAATTTGTATTTGCAACTGAATAAATTCATAATATTATTTTTTTTTGCTTGGGTGGAAGAAATGACATTTACTTCTTCTTCGAAGATGCGTCGCACAATCTGAGAACAAAACATGTTCATTTTTTCAAACCATGCCTTTTATTGTTATTTTCGAAAGGAAATGAGCTAAACTTCTCTAAATACCCAAATTTTAGAACGTCATCAACAGGGTGGGCCTACCTAAGTAGAAATTATAGCGTGGTATTTACCACGGTAGTGCGATATTACCGCGGTTCCGGACCGCAATGCTAAATTTTCGGAGTACCGTTACCACTTCCACGATTCAAATTGACCACTCTTGCGCTTGTAGTATTTGAAATGAGCGCCCTTTATTGGTAAATTTAAGATCTTCTTTATGGGTCACTTTGAACTTCTGAGGTTCTTCTTCGTCTTCAGTCTTTTTACAATATATGTGAGGTTGTCACTCCTAGTCTTATCTATAAAATTGTACTCGTCTTTTTGTTAAAGTGTTCAAAAATGACAAACAGGTAGGCAAATAAATCTTTGTATAGTTTAAAACTTGTTTTAATCGTTTTACGTTTTTTACTGCCTTTTACTATTCTGGGAGGGGAAGGCCTCGTGGAAAAGCAAGGTTTGTGAAAAAAACTAAATCCTTAAATAAAACCCAGTTATTAAATTTCTTTTTCCAAAAATTAATTCTACTATTGTAAGGACTTCAACTTAAGATTAAGTTAGTTGGAATACTCGCATATTGCCTTGTGCTCTATCTCCACGTCACTCGACCTTTTTTCTACGATCTTCCCTTTTATTACCTTCTTCCGGTTGACCGAGGTCAACCACACCAAGCTTATCGGTTAACCTCGTTTCCGACACCGTTTCGCTGTTTTATTGCCCACGCTAACCTTAGCGTCTCCAAGCCAAGGCGCGGTATAAAACCCCCACCCGAGCTTCCCAAAAAAGAGAGTTCTCCTGTAGCCGTCACAAGTACTAGTTGTGTGGATTTTTGTAAATGTGTTGGTGTCGATTTTTGTAAATGTGTTGGTGTCGATTTTAAAAATAAACTTGAAACCCCGAAACAATAAACAAAACGCAAATTTCAATTTGTTGCAATATCATAACAAACAAAGTGAAAGTGAAAATAGACCGTCCTATTGTTGTGCAGGTTCTGCAAATTTATTACCTTCTTTCCATGGCAGTAGTTTCAATTCTTCACAACCAGCAGTTTAGCTGTGAATTCCCCACAATCCATAGCTGACAATGAACAGAAAATTTTTCCCACGCCAACACATGTTTTGCAAGCGGATCAAAACCCATATCTTCTCGTGGAGGGTAAGGAATCCTAAAATTAAAAAACACCTGAGGTAAGCTCTTATTTCTGCTCATGATGGTAAGTAAAGTAGTTATGGATTTAGATGTTTGTAATATAACACCATCCTTGTTTGGTCTATGTGAATCTGATGATGATGACGAGCATGGATCCAGTAGTGATGCTGATGTTTCTAGCTATAATGAAAGTAACGCATGTGAAACGAGCTAAGACCGGTTTCCAATGACCGACAAGTTACGAGAACCAAGTTTATTGCTCCTTGAGACAATGAACCTCAACGACATCAAGGCCAAATAAAACCACAACACAGGAGGGCATTACTCTTTATTTACTTTTTCACCACCAATAATGCATAACGGTTACTGTGTGGCATCTTCTTTTAGAACTGAAAAAATATTTACCCTTCTTACCCTGCGGAGATTTTTAAATCACTATCCAAGGAAGAAACCTGGTTCATTTGTTTTACAGTGCAAAATCGGTGATTGCACAAGGAGAAATAACACCTTTGGAACCTACTGCAATAGCTAAGGTAAGATGACGAAGCACTTAAACTTAAGTTTCACGTCGATTACAATTTCACACGTCCTTAGATAATCATTCCGACCACAAATATTATTGTGCAAACATAGGGATATCGTTCTACTGTATGAAAAGTTATGAAAAGAACTAGATTTCAAAAGAAAAAGATTTATTCAAATATGTACTGATCACCACCGGCTGATAGAACAACCTCTTTCTCCAATTGCAGTGGTCAGCAAACCTTACATCTGCAAGATTTTATTTAATGAGCATCCAAAGATCGGACTCAAGACACTTTGACAATTACTGTGTGGGTGGTCTAGAGTACGGAATTCAGTAGCAATGAATTATTCCTCATAGGAATACCTTTGCGACGCCATTCTCCCAGTATATCGCGCTGACAAAATAGATTTTCGAAGCTTTATCAAGAGGCTATGTAAAAAAACTACACGTTGAGACACAGTAAGTACTAAAAAAAAATCTCCTCGGCCTTTTACGGCAAAAAGTGCTTCTGAAGAATGAATAAGGGATACAGAATGGGTATGCACGAATGGCGACAAATGGTCCACAAGAAGCAAGAGTTACATTGGCGTAACTGCGCATTCGTACTCAGATGACATAAATAGGAAGTCATTTTGTTTGGCTGTAAAACGGATTCATGGGAAAGTAACGTATTACGTCATTGCAAACTTCCAGAAGACATCTATGATGTCTTCGATATTACTAGAAAATTGACAACTGTCATGGATAATGGTAGCAACTTTATTAGGGCTTTCAAAGTATTTGGCTTACAGACAAAATTGTTTACGGAGGACATTGCGGACATTTCACACAACGGACATTGCCTCATTCACCTGGCTGATGAACAGGGTTGTGTCCGTTACTTTGAAAAAGTCCCGTTTACCGCAGTAGCGGTATTTCATATTGAAAAACTAACGCGGTAGCCATAATTCCAAAAAAATTCCTCAATATAAGACAAAGATTGTTCAGTCAGATTTTATTAACCTTAAAAAAACATTTTCTTCAAAACCAATGTTTGGCATTCTGCTTCTACATGGTAGGACAAATTTGCCTGTGACACCAAAAAGCCGTTCGACTGATACAGAAGAGGATAAGGCTGTGTTTTACCTTGGGAAAATTTCTTTAATTGTTGGATTATGCTAACATGACACATAAGCACTGCCGTCTGCCAAATAAAGATCCAATTCATTGGTGTCGCTTTTACACTGTGAATTGGCTAAACTCTGGAAAAAAATCCCTTTTCTGTTTCTGTCGAGGACTGAAGTCACCGTCCGTACGATTACCATCATCTACTGTAACAGAAACGTTACTGAAAAGAAAAAATTAAAGAAGAATCAAAAGATAGTGTAGAAGAGTCATCATTAGAAAAAAATGGCACTGAAATAAACACTATGTGTTTACCTTGTCCACTTTTCAGCAAACTCCCTTTTTCGAAATTATTGTACAGTATCCTGCACAAAAAGAAGAACACCCGATTTAATTTTTAAAAGCCATCTATGGGCAAAATATATAAATTATTGATCTTTTTTAAATAGGGTTAGGGCGGGTTTGGCGCAAAAAACGCTATAAGTTGGGAAGGGTAGTTTAAGTCCAGACACCTTTTGCTAATGCCTCAGGTGTTACGACAAATGTCTGGAAAAAGGAGAGTCTAGTCTTTTTTTGTTAGAACCCCAACCCCCATGCCCCAAAAACAAAGCGAGTGTGATGTTTTCTTCCAGCAGCTAATGGAAAATTGGACAAAATGAAGGGCCATTCTTAATGAGTGGGCAGGTTGTTGTACGCTTTCTTTTAAGTTGGTAACGCACTCCTCTTCCCGCTCACGGCTCACTTTCAGCTTCTCCTTAACGGATGCCACGGATGGGAGAGGATTCTCGGCCATTTTAAAGTGTTGAAAATGGAGCTAACGGGAGACGTGAATACTGAACGAAGTTAGGTCAATGAATGTCATCTGCTAGTAGGGCCGGCTAAACGGTTTCCAGTTTTTGTGTTGCTAAACAGCAAGTGACCTGACTTTTGTCCTTTGCCCTATATTTGAACTTAAATATAGGTGGCGTTGAGCTTCGTGAATCCCCCACCAGGCTTAAAGTTGCGATTGTCCTACGTTGTTCCCATTTGAGTTTTAACATTGTGATTTTGCTTGTTACAGTTACAATTTTAGTTTTACAAGGGGAGCTACTAATTGTAGCTCCAGTACAGACAGTATTTACATTTTGCGATACTGAAATTGAACGTTTACGCTGTGGGAGATTCCTTTTTTTCTTCTTTTGCGTAAACTTGTTGTTCTTTCGCCGCAACCATGATACACAATTTGGCCACCGGACGAATACATGGTTTTGTATGGTTGCTAAGCTTCACCTTTACAACTCGAACGACATTATCCGTGGTGCTGCGAATGACCTCAAGCACTTTTCCCATCGGCCACTGCCCACGCAAGGTATTTGGTTCAATTACCAACACCAGGTCTCCCACGGTGACGTTAGGCCTATTTTCTTGCCATTTTCTTCTTCTTTCAGTTAAGTGTGAAACGTATTCACGTAACCACCTATTCCAAAAATGTTGGAGGATGGCTTGACTTTGCAGAAACTGCTTGTTGGTTACGTTCATGTCTTCCACGTCGGCCAATTGTAGGGGCAAGTACGGCCGAGCTCCACCGTATAGAAAGTGATTTGGCGTTAATGGATCCGGGTCTTCTGGATCCATACTCAGATGAGTTAACGGCCGGGCGTTTAACAAAGCTGCTACTTCCGCGATTATGGTTCGTAGCCCTTAGTCCGTAACTAGGCAATTACCGATGCTGGTCTTCATTGCCCGTTTACAGGATTGTGCAATCCTTTCCCAAACACCACCGAAGTGGGGCCCATGGGGTGGAGAGAAGTGCCACTCAATCTGTTGACAAGCCATTACTGTTTGGAGCTCTTCGTGTTTACTGGCGAGTTCTTCCAAGGCTTGCCGTAGCTCCTGCTCGGTGGCGACAAAGTTCGTTCCATTGTCGCTGTAAACGACCTTAGGTTTTCCGCGTAGACTCACAAAACGGGAGAAACAGAGTAAGAATTCTTCCATACTGAGCCCGTTGGCCACTTCCCGGTGAACTGCTCGTGTGGTGAAGCACGTGAATAGGCTGATCCAACGTTTTGCATGTCTCCGTCCCCGTTCACCAACTCGTACAGTCAATGGTCCAAAGTAATCGACCCCTGTGTACGTGAACGCGGGAAGATGAGGCGTTAAACGATGAGCTGGAAGGGAAGCCATCCACGGCGGGCTAGGCTTTGCTGACGTGCGCTTGCAAGGCCAGCAATTGTTGAGAACGGATTTTACCACTTTACGTCCAGAGAGTATCCAATAGCGTGAACGGAGGTCCGTCAGCAATCTCTCTGTCTTGACGTGCATGTTTCGAACGTGATAATCCCAAATTATCCTTTTCGTTAAAGTTGAGGTGCTGGTAGAAGTATGGGGTGCTTGGCTGCATAGTCGATCGGCGCTTGAAGTATACGTCCGCCAATTCGCATCTGTCCAGCTTCATCCAAGAAGGGCTGGAAGGTGCGAAGTTTTGATCTGAGTGGTAATTCCAGATTCTTGCGAAGGGCGTAGACTTCTTCAGCAAAGGCCAATTCTTGCGCGCGTACGATGTATTTCGTCAACGACGTTACCATTTCTTCTGCAGTTAACTCCCCGACAATTGGTTTTTCATCACGTAGTTTTGCTCTAGCGTTGTTGTCAAATCTCTTACCCCAGGCCAGCACTCGTTGAAGTCTCAACAGAGACTGGAAAAACGTGCGACGCATCTGTCGATGACATGGTTCTCATTTTCTATCTTGACTGCTAAGCCGCGGATCACGTTTATATCCCGTTCTTCTGGCTCCGTTATTTCTTCCCAGGTGTACCATTCTGCTGTGTCCAAGTTCAGGAACGAGGGTCCTCGGTGGAAATAAATCAGTTCATCGACATCCTTAGGGTCGATACCCCTACTGCAGAGGTCCGCAGGGTTTGAATCTCCGGCAACTTGACGCCATTGTCGACGAGCCGTGTTTCGGAGTATCTTTCCGATGCGATTGTTGACGAAGACTTCAAATCGGCATGTCTTTGAATGGATCCACCGCAGCACCGTTTGTGAGTCTGTGTGGAATATTACTTGCCGCAAATCAATTTCCAGCTCACGGCAAATTGCGAGGGCGATGTTGAGACCTTCTACTGCAGCTTGTAGCTCCAAACGTGGAATCGTGAGACCTTTCACCGGCGTGACGTGCGTTTTCGACATGACGAATGACACGTTGACGGATTGGTCCTTGAATACAGTGCGGAAGTAGGCTACTGCTCCGTACCCTTTGGAGCTTGCATCCGTGAAGACGTGGAGGTGCTGTTGCGTCCAACGTGCTCGTTTGAAAGCATCTCGACACTGATAGCGACTCCAAATTTTCCAGATGGTCGTACCAGCAATAGAAACGTTGACTCAATGTTTCCGGTACGACGTCGTCCCAACCGATCCGTTCTTCGTTGATCCAGATGTCTTGGAGCAGTGACTTCATTACGAAGATAACAGGTGCGATAAGTCCCAACGGGTCATAGACGCTAGAGATAATGCTTGTCTAGTGTCATGTTTTTATCATATGTAACCACCTTGCTGGTTACGTATTTTTCAAGAACGTCATGGTTAAGTGTGAAGAAGATGTGACTCATGACATTACGGTACGGAGTTCAACCCCCAACGGAGACATGGTTTTTCACTATTTTTAATTGTTGCAAAAATATGTTTTATATGGTTTCTAACGGGAATTCCAAAATATTTTGCATAACAGTCCTATATAAACATTGTGACGTTTTTAATAGTTAACTTGCTGTATAAGAATACTATTAATTCCCGTGGCAACCCTGATATCAATAGTAAACAAATCTTCAATCTAAATCGTTGCAGACGACAGCAATGTTAGAATTTCGTCTGCAATTTGTATCGATACTCGGTAACAATATTATTATGCATAGCATTGTAAACAAAATCATAAGGGAGTAGCGCTGTGGATAAGGACTGCGCTTGGGATTCGGAAGTCTCGAGTTGAAATCTGTTTTAGGGCATTTATTTTTCAATCTGCTACACATTAAATTTTAAACGTATCCGAGTAACAACAATTTAGGATGCTTGCTCTCTGTTAACTGAGGCGTGTACGGTACTAATAAAATAAAAGTTTTAATTTATAAATATAACAGATTTTCATAGCAAAATAGTATTCTATTTAGCATCGTGGATAAAGCAGATGACGGTAAATAACAGTTGCTTCTGAAATTTGTATCGATACTCGGCACCACACGTTGGATTCATTGCCTGACATACATAAATTGTGACGAGTTAGCGTTGTGGATCAATTCCGGGCGCGTAATACGAAGTACAGAAGTTCGAATCCGTCTGCGAGACATTTTTTAAAAATTTGAAATATATATTTTTAGATGCTGACGATAAATACATTTGCACAATGGTAAATTATTATTTTCTCTACATTTTATATTCATGTAATAAAAATTTCTACAAAAATCTATTCTATTACGTAAGGCAACCCTGATATGTATAACTAAAATCATCTGTCAAGACTTGTAAAGTAAAGCAGACGATAAAAATATTGTATTTCATGATATTTGTATCGATACTCGCCAACGAAAACCATACTTGTGCCGTGTCGATTTTTTCTTAATGGTTTAGCGGTGTGGGTTAAGTCGTCGCTCGTAACACGAAGCGTTGGAGTTCAAATCTGGGCAGTTGTGAAAAATATTAAATTATTATATATAGTTTTTTTCTCATTTGCGCTAGACGCCATCTATTGTTAAATGAGACATCTATTTGGAATGTACCGATACAGCGATTATCTAAAAAGGTCGACTATCTAAAAACTATCTAAAAATATCGATATATCGTTTTGAGGTTTAGATAGTCGCCAACACTAATCTACCCCGACATACGTACCCCTGCAGAAAATGGGAAAACATCCCCCATCAAAGCTACCCCGACATATGTACCCACTAATAAATTATAAGATGCTCCCGTCACATCTACCCCATTATAAATATACTGCAATTACAGCCGTTCTATGTACCTTTTGTTTTATTAAGACAGACATACTTACCCGTTCGTTTAAAACTGATCGACACAGCTACCCCTTCGATTAACACAGTCCGACATACCTACCACTTCGATGAAAATTGAACAACACACCAACCCCTTCAATTAAAGCTGTCCGACATACCTACCTCTTCTTTGGAAGCCGGACGACACGCCTACCTCATCGATTAATACAGACGGACATACCTAACTCTTTGTTGAAAGCTGATCGACACACCTACCCCTTCGTTTAGTTGAGCCCGACAAACCTTCCCCTTTGTTTTTAACAATCCGACTTACCTACCCCTACGTTCAATTTAGCCCGACACACCTACCCATTTGTTACAGACTCTTTTATTTATGTATTTAGACTCTTTTAACTGTACCTCTGATAAGAAGCACCCGTTTTTAATCATCTTTTGTTCTGTAAGAAGATAAGGTAATGAAACAAGATATTATTTCCATGTAAGATACCGTACTGATTGTATTATTTGATCAGCTTTAACAATATTTTATGATGCTATGAAGGGGGTTACAAAGACAAACTGGAAGGTATTCAATGAAGAAAGTTCCTAGAAAATTCCTGTTCAGGTTACTGTCTCCATACTGTTATTTGTTACCTTGAAAGGACGAACGAGACTACTTATGCCTTTTGGTTCGATTGGGAATTGTGGGCAGGAAAAATGATAGCCGACTTATGGGAGAAACCCTGGATAAGTTTTTCTGTCGCAGAACGACACAATTGTGTTGCCGCAACTACCCTACAAGTAATACTACAAATAATAACTCACAGTTCTAACTTGTACAACTATTACATATGCTACAGAACTTTACCACTTGCAGCAACGATTATATAAGTAGAAGTGTGCGACAGAAGCTCTTGACAATTTACAGTAGCAGACGAAAGGGAAAAAGGGAAAACAAAAATACCGAGGCTCCTTTTGTGTTAGTGCAATATTGGTAAGAATATAAGAAGTGAAGAAAAAGGTTTTACCCTAAATATTTTAATATTACGTGACACGTGTCATATCGTGTCACGTCACAATATTTTATTTTTGGACGGTGTATGGGAGGAGGGGAAACTATGAAAAACCGAAAACTTTGGGCCCTTCGTTAAGGCATTCTTTAGGCTTATTATATGTTATAAAGGTAATATCTAGCTTCCTTGTATAACGAGGAATGTTTTGGTGGCCATTAAACAACAAAAATTTATCGAATTAGTTAAAGAAATACTAAATTACGAGCAACCAATCACAGTAGAGAAAACTTATGCCATTATTTTTAGGCGGGATTTTTAAAATTTCCATTATGATCAACGTAAAAAAGTTCAAAAACAGTTTTACGATTCCAAGTTTGTCTTATGGTATAGGATAATCGTTATTATAATACAAAATTGCTTACCGTCGAGTCCCAGGGGTTGTGGTAAAAGATTTCAGTGTTGATTTTAGGAACGTTTTATGATTTTTGATTAGTAATTTTGTGATTTGAAAATTCAATTATTTTGAAAATTAAAATCGATGCAGACGACAGGCAGACGGCACAAGCAGACGACACATCAACAGCTTGCTTTCTTTCAGTGGTGGTTGCCACTGGCATCAGAACTGTAGAGCCAATCAGATCGCACGATTGGGGGGGCCGCTCAAAACCCGAACGGTCGAGTTAACTCGCGGAGACCATGTTGCACCAGATCATGTGTATTGTGGTTGCAAGGCATAATTTTGGTCCAATAAAAGTCGTGTTTTTCACAGCATTTTGAACCGCATAAGGCCGGAAAGAATGTTTAGTTTGGACCCCATAAAAATATGTTTTTTAAATGCGCTTCATACCGCATGTTTTGGTGAAGAAGATCTAGTTTGGGCTGATAAAAGTTGTCTTTTCCGGCTCCACGTTATGTTTTTGGAGGGACGGTTTTTGTCCGTAAATAAAACCCCGTGTTTTCTGGGTCATTTCCGTATGACCCTACCAAATTATTTGCAAATTGTTAATTGATGCACTTGCCCAACATCTAGAGTCAAATGCGTCATTGCCACTTGGCTCTGAAAATGTTTCTACTTATTCAGCAGCAGCAGAGTCATAGAAACCTGGTTGGTGCACGGTGTGTGTAAATGCTACAAGGGCTTGCTGGGACTCGTGGTTGAAATTTCAGCGATTTTGTGGGCGGAGCTGGCAGCGTTAAAGAGCCATCTGTTGAGTAAATTTACAGATATCCTCATTTCCTATTACAAAACGATAAGAATTCGTCTTAATTCCACAGCAGAACGGTCCAGTGGATAGCACTCCTGAATGCAATGCGGGAGACCCGAGTTCGATTCCAGCATCAGTCTTTTTATTTTTTACCCTTTCGTAACGTAAGCTGGCTACGCGCGGCGCTAGGTTCCACTTTCCACTGTTTTTTCCACTCATTTAAATTCTATATTAATTACCAAACAATGTAAAGTGGAGCACGGTTTGGGATATTAGGCCTGTCTGGCAATTTAGTTTTTGGATCAGGAGGTATTGCGCGCTGACAGGCCGTTTTTATAATACGCCATGCTTGAAAGACACGCTTGACTTGGCCATCCGACTGCTCCAAGTACAAACAGCTGGAGGGATGTTCTACAGCTGCTGATTCCTTTTCAACTTCCCCTCGTTTTTGCGCGTCTGCTATGATTGGCTGTCGAAATTTTGGCAGGACACAGCTTATTGGTTGGGGGCCATGTAGTACTCCACCAAATCCGCTAGGTTCGCTTATAAGCTGCCAAAATTCAACCACGAGTCCCAGCATACCCTTGTAGCATTTACACACAGCGTAGAGCAACCAGGTTTCTATGACTCTGGCAGCAGCAACCCGAGAACTGGATCTCAATCCGAATGACAAGGATAGCCGTTCGATGAGCCATGAAAGTACGTACATTAAGTAAAGATTTTAAAACCCTACTGAATCTCATTTAAGATTGATTACGATTTAGATACAAGCACAGGTCTCACGCTATCTAGCCCAGATCCGATCGAATGGATATGTCGTACAGCGAAAAAATTTTTTTTCCCGAAGAGGAACTTTATTTGGCTGAGCCTTCATCGGGATTTAGTAGCATATTCTTTCCCGTTGACGTTAACTTTATCGTTGGTGTTCACACTATAACCTTTAGACGATCTATTCCAGGTTCTTCTATTGATGCATTTGCATTTCAAGCTTTAAAAGACAACATGACATTTCCATCCGATTCTTCAAGTTGGAATCACAACGTCAAAACTGCTGCCTGTATAACTTGCTTGGATCCCCGGACGGAAAAGTAGTGATAAAGACACTCAAGAGTGCTATCAACAACAAGAACATCTTCCATCTTGGGGGTTGGGGGGAGTAATTTTCCCGAATGCTAAAAGAAGCTATCACCATCATGACGAAATCTGCGGCTTTATCTAACCCCTCGACGTTCATAGTGAGTACAAAGGAATCATGCGTCCCGGTAGTCAAAGTAAAGGAAAAAATGTGCCATTTCAAAGAGTGGCGATGTTTCTTAAAAATTTTTGTTTCAAGTCCCTGGCAATACATAAATCTGAATAGGAGGCTATATAATTTTGTTGATTATTTGCGTTAAGGAGCGTCAAGTAGTAATGACGTACGTAAAACACGCAGCTGCTAAATCAGGCAAGAACGAAATTTAAGTACAGAATGAAATAACGAACAAGGGTTGCTAACTGCTGAATGTTTTCCTACTGAGGACGAAAAGCCCAAAAGCTTATCGTCATCTTCACGAGAACAAGAATTTCCACTTCCTTCACATTCTACACGACTAACTACTCTACTATAATATAAGGTTTAAGGTAAGGTTGTAACGGTGATTTTGATGTCATCTTATTGACATGGCGATGGTTGATAGGGACAAGTTCTAACGTCTGGTTTGGACTTGAACAACCAGGTTCATAAATATTTTATTTTAAAATACGAACCAAAACAAAAATTATTTATTTCAACATTCTTTATTTAATTAGGAATAACATTTCTTCTATGCATAATTTTTTTAATTTTTTCCCGTATTTTACCACATTTACTTGTGAAAATAATTACTCTTCACAAAGACTTTTTTCAGCTTTCCTCATAAAGTTCTGCATAACTAATAATGCGATTTCGATTTTCCAGTAAGTCATCTTGCTCCATTCCTGAAGATAAAAATTTTTGAAGACTTGTTCTCTCTATTTTTGATAATTCGGTATGGAGATTTCTAAGACTATGGCCTAACGATACAGAGTTGTGAAGACCTCCGAAAGTACAGAAGTTCGGTCCTATAGCAGGGAAATAAAACGCAATCATTACTTTGTGAAAGTCTACATTCAATGATCGAACTGAAGAAAAAAACATTACGTTTCCACTTTGCAATGTACAGATGCTACGTGCAATTTTGCTAAGTAACAATTAAAATTTAAAGAAAGAAAAAGTATTGACAGATACCTATTTTGGAAGGATTCCATGTAGAATCTTCGACTAAGTTGGGGGAGTCGAGAAAGAATTCGGGATAAGGTTTAACCAGTGAGCTAGGTGTACTGAATACACAATTAAATGTAGTTGTGTGCTTCCATTGGGTACGAGACCAAAACTCCACTAGCGATTGAAAATCTGAAAGATTTGGCAGTCCTCGCCAAACTAGCTGTTGGGTCCAACAGTCTCGGAAGTTTTCAACGCAAGGTGTCAAAGATGTAACCTCAAGAAATGCCGAATTCAGAGACTCTAAATTAGAAACTTCATATAAACGGGTAATGCATAAAAGAATTAGTACTGTAAAATGCATGTTAATCTAAATTAACACACTTCTGTTCCACAGAGGTATAGCACACGACATGCCAACTGCTTTGCGACCATCACTGGTTAACTTTTTAACGAAATCAGACAACGAATGAAGGTATCCTTTTTTTGCGTGCAGAGGGAAGAAAATTGTGTCTAAGGCTGTGGCTATGACTGCTCCTGCTTGATAAATCGATGTGGGCTAAAATGTCAACAAAAGCAATTAGTAAGGTATAAAATCAGTATTAACCAGAGGATTGCCCAAATGCCTTCAACATACTTTGAGATTTTGTAGACCTGAAAATTTTCTTGAATTAGTTGAACACCAAAAAGGATCCAAGCTAACGGGGCTAAACATGGATGAATCTTCAAAAAGTGTTTCCACTACTAATCCTAAATTAGTCAAACGTTCTACCCTTCTGGCACTTTCACACATAGAATGTGCTGGAAATAAAGGGATCGTGAATGTTGTTTTAGTTGAGTACTCTTGCTGGATTAGCTGAAGTAACTTTGATGCAGCACCACCAAAACCATTATCAGCATCGAACAACATATTAAATCCCTGAAATTAGAAAAAATAATAGTATTATTTGTGTTGAATTTTAAATATTTAAGAAAACTCAAAGAACCTGGAAGTAGTCGCTTTCTTCAACAAAAAAGCGAATTTGGTTTTCCATGTATTCGAGATTATCTTCTTTTTCCAAACACGCCATTCCTTGAGAAAAGAGATTAAATGTCCCTAGAGCACTTACACTTTGAATATTATTCAAAGTATTGAGGGATTTTGGATGCAACTTGTTGTTAAACAAAGCTTTCCATTCATGGAAATCATTGCTTTCAAATTCAGAAGATGCCAGTTGAATAGAAGAAATCTGCTCACATACTTATTCAATGCAAAATTCATGTTAGTAAAAAAAAAAAAAAGAAATTGTTAGAAAAAACAACTGAAATGAGCTGGCTTTATCTCCAAACCAGAAGACAGAAAGAACAAGAATGGAGTACATACATGATGGTGCATGATCTCCAGGTATCAAATCAATTTTGTGTGGTGATGTGTCCTGTGATGATAAATCAAATTCTTGATTTTGTATAGGAAAATCCATTGGTCCCTTCAAATCAACAGCAAGGAGTCTTGGATTTATGCTGACTTTATTCTAATACAAACCAATTCGGTGATTCTAAAGTAATATGGGTTCAATATACTCAACACTCACAGATTTGCCTTCGCGGAAAAACACCCTTTGTTCATTTTCATTGTCCACTATATCACTTTTGTTAGCGGATACTGGAGACACATCCTGTAAAATTGATAGACAATATTTTAAAAGTATAAAAGCAGTGAGATTTGAGCACAGTTTCTCTACTATTTGCTGGTTAGAAACTAATTATATGGAACAATGGCACTTCAATAATATAAATATATGTTTACCTGCATATTCCACCAAAGCGCACCTAGAGAAATAAGTTGATAAGAAAGTTAATAATAACTCACAAAAAAAAATAGCACCTAAAACATTGGAGAACTCTCCGAGTTGAATAGTTAAAATTTCTTTTGCAGCCATTTGAATTAGTTTGCTCAATTATCTCTCTGGTTATGGCAATCCGTTTTACCCCCCCAAAAAAAAAATTTCGCTCTTTTTTTTCTTGTTTACAACTATCGCCATCTACCAGTCAGATTCTAATTAAGTCTCTAATACAACTTTACATATTCTAGCCATGTAAATATAGAATTTTTTAAATTAATAACTTTATTTGATTAACATATAACTATGCAGTAATTATTTTGTTATATTCTACTTGCTTAACTTAATTATTATTGCTACAGTCATTCTAATAATACTGTCACGGCCATGGATCTTGTACCAAAATAGAGACGTCGTGCTCCAGATTAAAAGATAATGTGTATTTCACCAAAAGGTTTAATAACACAACTGCAAACTAACTGCCCTAACCAATTAATCAAAAAGCCACACAGGTGTGCAAAATCACCCCTTTTATATCCGGCGACGAGGGTGGTGCTCCAAAGGACGGCCACAATTGGGGCGGGATTTCCATACTAGCGCTGTTGTCGCCACCGCGATGTCGACTCGAATATTGCCAACGCGACAATATAATGAATGTAATTCTAATAACAATTAGAATGATTCCTTGTTTTAGGTAGAAATAATATGTTTGAGTAATATAAAGTCGTTATTGTTTGTTCTGGTGTGAAAATAATACACAATAACGACTTTATATTACTCAAACATATTATATATACCTAAAACAAGCAATTATTGCTATTATTATCATTGCTGGAAAATGCAGCACAAAAAGGAAAGTTAATAGTTAAAAGTAATAACAATTAAGTTAATTAAGTAGAATATAGAAAAATAATTATTGTATAGTTATCTGTAAATCTGTTAATTAAAAAAATTATATATTTACAGGGCTAGAATATGTAAAGTTGTGTTTAGAGACTTAATTCGAATTTGACCGCTAGATGGCCATAACTGTAAAAAAATTAGGCCTTTATTTATCTTTTTTACACCTGCCGCCATCTACCGGTCAGATTCTAATTAAGTCTCTAAATATAACTTTACATATTCTAAGCCGTAAAAATATATAATTTTTTTAATTAATAACTTTATTCCATTAAAATATTACTATACAGTAATTATTTTGTTATATTCTACTTGCTTAACTTAATTATTATTACTATTAACTTTCCATTTTGTGCTGCAGCAATTATAATGAGTGTAATTCTAATAACAATAAGAATGATTGCGTGTTTTAGGTATAAATGATACGTTTGAGTAATATAAAGTCGTTATTGTGTATTATTTTCACACCACAACAATCAATAACGACTTTATATTACTCAAACATATTATTCATACCTAAAACAAGCAATTATTGTCATTGTTATTAGAATTTCATTCATTATCATTGCTGCAAAATGAAGTTCAAAATGAAAAGTTAACAGTTAATAGTAATAATAATTTAGTTACTGCAAATAGAATATAACAAAATAAAATAAGGTTTACTTAAATGTAAATTAAATAAAGTTATTAATTAAACAATTATTTATTTAAATGGCTAGAATGCGTAAAGTTGTATTAGAGAAAAAAACTTTAATAGAAAAAACTTTATTAGAATCTGACCGGTAGATGGCCATAGCTGTAAAAACGGAAACAGCCCTTTTTTGGGGGTGAAACGGATTGCCATAAATTCTTAACTACTTTCCATCAACTTTAAATTTTACAAGAACTAGAGTGAAATTGTGCGCTACGATTGGAGAAGCGAAGCATGATAGAAAACACGTCGTTAGTTTTGAAGTTTTACCCGTTAGATATCACGGAGCGAATCGTTCACTTCGCAAAAGGGACTGATGTTTGAGGGCGCATTTTGACGTCAGCGTTTCATGAACCTTTTCATTTCTACTTTTACTCAAAGTTGACGAAAAATTCATTGTTCAAGCTATGGCTGAACCAAAAAATTTGAAAAAGGAAGGGTTGAAGTTAAATTGATGGTCAACTATGGTCTGGCCCACCGTTAAAAAACATTCAACTTTTTCTACCTCACATTGAAGTAGTCGTCCAAACAGTCACCTAGTTTAACCAGACAGTTGACGCAAAAACAGAGTTCACTGAAAAGATAGATAAACAGTTGAGGCTGAAATGCACCCTGAATGTGTATTGCCGACGTACTGTGTACGTACGTACAATTTGTCGTAGAATTACGTTAACGGTGGATTGTAGGCCTATTATTACAGGCTGGGTGGGGTAAACTGCACGACAAATTAGGAGCAAATGTAACTATTTTATCTTCAGAAAAAGATTTAACTCCTCTTAATTCACATTATGTGCATGGCTTATAGCATAATCTACCTTTGAATATTGATTGATGATATTTTGAATGGTGATCTTACGAACTAGCAGGTGTGCTGAAATGCGTTTTAACTTTTAATTCTGTAGCATGTTGTCAGAACTTCCGTAGTGTTTGACCCTTATAATCATAAACTGTTGGTGTTGAAAATAAACGGCCTTACTTATCAATCGCATTGCGTGGACAAAAATAGCCTTCATTTGTTAGATGTAGCCATAATTCTGTACTGTAACGAAGTCATCAAATATACATTTGAAATATACATTGACTTTGTTATTTCTTCTTCATATTAAAACTATATACTTAAAACTTATAATTCTCAAGTGTCATTGCCTTTTCCCGTAAAATTTATTTGTTCATCTTATTTGTGATTCGATATCAATAACAAGTAGGACATCGCGCCATGCGTTTCCTCGAATCTGAATTTTTCACGCGTGCGACGCTCGAATGACTCGTATCCTTGTTGCATCAATTCGGAAACGCTATGTTTTCGTAATATATCTGAAACCTATAACAGGATGTCCCTTTTGTTTCTCTAGTTAGTTCCCCAATTTGCACAGTGCAGTTCGATTAGTTCCCTTTCACTAGTTGGTGATTCAATTTCAAGTTAACAGTTATGCTCAGCATTTCACGTTTTATTCATTCCAGTAAAATTATCGTTTCATTCCTCTTAATATTTCTTTATACGACTATCCGCACGTGCCATTTCTACTCGCAGTGTGTTGGTCAACACAGCGGTGACTGAATACTTAATTTTTAATACTTAAAAAAGGCCAGGGTACTAGATTTTATTACCGTAATTAATTGAAGTAGCATACTTAAGTTCAAACTATACCCCCCCCCCCCTACTGAATCATTCAGTAGGTCACTAAGCTACTTAATTTTCGGGTGGATACTTAAAATTGTTATCCCCTTTCGGAATTATTTATCAAAATGAGTTTCACCAAACTTACCAATATTAGCTGCCTGTTCTTCAGCAATAATAACTACGCCATGATTGTCCTCGGTAACGGCAGAGAATCCTGCTAGATGGCAATAAAATATGGATTGGTTTTCGTAATAATATCATTGTCAGGATTTATCTTGATATATTTCTGTTGTTCTGCATTATCGTTCTAGAGTAGGAATGAAATTGCTACTGGTATACCTGCTTGAATCTATTTTTATAAATTATTATGCTAATCAGTGGACAAACCACTAACGTTACCAATGATGAAAAGGGTATGAACATTAAAGTTGTTGGAAGAATAGTCCCCGTTATCACTTCAAAAACCTAGAAAAGATAAATTATTGCTCTATTAGCTTAAAACTTTAATAACAGAGTAAACTTTGTCTATTTTACCCTGTACTGCGTCAAATTTGACATTCCAAATTCCAAATCTAATTAGAATTCACTTTTTAAAATATAGATTTTAACACGCATATATGTTGGCTTCCATCAAGCACTTTTTTTTGTTGACCGCGATGTCTTTGAAATAGACAACCACTTTTAACTCACATGTGTTCACTTGATTTTCGGAATAGAAAAATTTTTCCATCCCTTTTGAACAGTAATGAAATTTTCCCTAAATACTAGAATTTTTAAGCGTTGCCACGTAACAAAAATACAAGAATTAGTTTTTTCCTTTTTTCATCTTGTATTTGTACGTCTTTATCTTAGATAAAAAATTTTACAGCATAAAGCAATAATAGGGAATTCCATGTTAACTGCTGTCATAATATCGTAATATTGTCGCGGGTAGAGATAGAAGAATGGTTAACTTTTCACAAAGAGGACTCACCGGCTCCTTGGACCACGCTGCAACCGAGGGAAAGAACTTACCAGAAGAATGTTACCCGAAGAGAGATGAGGAGATACGGATTACGGAAGGCGTGTGATTCTCGCAGCAGTATAAAACACTGCTGCGAAACTAGATTCGATGAGTCTCTATGGGGAGGAGCTCCCGGAGTTGTCTAAGCTCCGTTAGTTGAGTTCCCGTGGCTTCCCTAACGGTTTCACTGTGTTGCTCCAAGTTTTGGGTAAAGTCCTTCTTGTTTGTCCTTAGTTGGTTTTAGGAAAAAAACTGTGTTGATTTTTGTCGTCACTTGTTGTATTTGTCGTTCCGAGTTCAATACAAAAGTGTATGTGACAATATGATATTGTTCCTGATGTCGTTGTATTATTATCTGCTTTGCAAGATACTTAAATATTTTAAGCACTTAAACCAATTTTGGTAACCTGAAAAAGCTGTATGTAGTACTTCAAAAAAATTTCCATACTTTAAAAAGAAGCGAAAGGTGATACATTTGGTTTTAGTAGGGGAAGGCAAGTTTTAAGTATTTTTTTCAAAATTAAGTGTCATTTTAAGATACTTAATTTTTTCAGTAGCTTTTCCCTACTGAAAGACCCTTAATTAAGTATCCAGTCGCTGCTATGAAGCTTTATTGTTCTTTAAATCATCTGGACTTGCGTCATCTTATATTTCTCTTTCCTCGGTAAAACGCGATAAGCTCGACTAATATTACACTATCAATTTCCCAGTTTCCCTGCTTATTTCCCTATTTGTGTATCTGTTATTTTATTCTTCTTGGCTTACTATTAGGAAAAAATATATTCGGTATACTGGGTAAGCGCCATTCGAGTTCTTTCCTTTATTACTTGTCTTAATTTTTATTGCAAATCATTCATCCTCACGGGAAGAATGCTTTACAGTATCAGTGGTGTTGCTTAGAAGTAGACTTCCCTTCTTGCAAATCATGGCGGGTAAGATAAAGGTTGAACGAAGGAGCAATGGCATGGCATTGTAAGGTTTTAGTGCGGTGAACTGTTCAACATGTTTGTTGTTATGCAATGTTTTCAAGAACATCTGGGGGAAAATATAGCAATAGCTCATCAAGAGATAGAAAGAAGTACACGGACAGTTTCCGCATTTTTGTGTAATAAATGCATGCATGAAGCAGCAATTGCGAAATCGAAGAAGACATGTTTGTATAGGAAGAATCAGGTGAAAATTAATTCAGATAACATGTTGCCCGCCAATAGGACCGCCAAAAATATTTCCCTAACAGTCTAAGTCGAATGGATGGATCAATCGAATCCATTAAATTTTCTGTCGTGAAGGTATTGATTAGCTTTTCCTTCTACCGGTAAAGTGTACCGTGGAGAAGAGCGATCCTTTTCCATCTGACCTGGGCTTCGCCCTATTACAAGTCAAGCTTCAAAGCTCAATGATTCTAAAAATGTAACTACAATAATGATTAACAGTTTTCCTCCTTAAAAATTATCAACTTATTGTTGTATTTTTTATCGGTTCGGCTTTGGTATATTTTATTTCACTCGTTGTTTTGCTTCTGAGTTCACCGTGGAAACTGTTATCGTTTCTATAGATGCAAAAAGCATGCTAGCGTATACATTTCATTAAATGATTACATTTCGGAACCAAGAGTGTGTGTCTGAAAATATTCCATCTTACATTTTCTTCATTAACTCTGTGAATATACAAAAAAAAAAAGTTTCTTCAAAATAACCTGCTTTCGGGTCAACGAAATTTTAAAATTTATATGGATTAGAAACTTATTTAGAAAAACCATAAATGAGTTGGTGTAGGTACCAAATTTTGACAATCTCTGAAGCAAGGATACTCCGCAATTATCTGGGCTGTGGTCAGGGGGTCTATCTTTTATTTGTAGACGCCATATGCTCTTTAGCTGTGGTTTCATTAGAACCCTGTTCCTTGAAATGTATCTTCATCCATTCAATCTAAAAAGGGGAACCATGTAATTTATGCTATCTTGAATGTTACAAAAAACAAAATTAGTTTGAATTGATCATCATCTCCATTGAAAGCGGGGTCTTCATCCCCATTAAGCTCATTGTCAGGCCTGCAATTAGATTTTGCCTTTTTTGCCGGGCCACAGCACTCTTTATTTTCCTTCATTTTTTTCCCTCGAGACTCCGGAATTTTTAGAAAAGCACGAAAAACCAAAAAACCATCAATATTAGAACGAAGAATGAAATGCCATAGTTTGAAAAATTTTTTAGGCTAAAATAATTTTAGGCTTTTAGCACAAGTGTTTGGAGGCTTATGATGTACCTTTAAGTTTTGCAGCATTATATGAATCGAAGTTGATCGTGAGCAAGATGATTATAAATCAACCACGTTAAGCTATAAAACATCCAAATATGAGACATCCAAATATAAGTTGCACGGAGTACACCTTGCATAATTAGAGGCCATGTTCCAAATATAGAAAAGTCACACCTTCAACGGTCAAAGAACTGTAAAGCATTCTCCCCGTAGGGTGAATGACTTGACGGAATTAAAACAATTAAATAATGAGGAACTCAAGAAGCGTTTTACCCACTATGTGAAAATACTTTTCTAGACTAGGGCATCGAAATGTTAAAGGAATTGGAATAATAGAAGTCAAGCGAACAATCAGGAAACTGAAAAAAGTCAAGTCGAATAAGAGAAGAGAAGCAAGATAATAACGAACCGTAAATCAACTTGTCCACACTTCGGCAATACAGAAACAGATATTTGAACACTTATAGCGTAATTAACAATTACACGGTTGAATGTTAACAACACAAGAATAATAACCGAGAAAGGCTACTAGATGAATTTGAGCCAACTGCTGGAATCGGAGACAACTTGTTGACTGATTTGGGATTATCGATTAAAATCTGTACATAAATAACAAAATATCTCTACCTTTGAAGTGGTTAGAAAAAATCCATCTGCTTCAGAAAAAAAACTTGAGCTGGAACAATCCCCATAATATACAGTAGGTTGTTTGACAGTAAATGGAAAATCACATCAAGAATCCCAGAAAGAAAAGCATCAACAAACCTTTCACAATCAAGAATATTACATGAAAAATGCGCACAGTTGTAGATGCAAAATGGAGAACAAATCTGACACTTGCTAAGATATCAAAACTGAGGCATGAGCTACACTAGTTTCTTGTAAAACCTTAAAGACTAATCAAAACCTTATGTTACAAACTGTTAATCAGATTGACCACACACATTTTCTATTTCTAGGTCCCTAAAACGTAATGCAAATCTTCAAAATATTTTACATAACAACTAGATTTTACTATTTTACAATAGCTTAAGTCAAAAAAAATTTGATATTAAAAATAAATCGTTGAAAAATAACGTAACTGCGAATACAATTTTATGTACTATTTTTTTTATTAATTGCTGTAATAAATGTTGAACTCGTGCAAACTAATGGCAGTCAAGGTTTCCATGGTAACCCTTTTCAAAAATGACAGCTATTCAGAGAACAGTTTTACATTTGTTGCGTTCGATTTCCATTTTTTCCCCCAGAACATTTTACAGTTTTCTCCTGTTAATATTATGAAGTGTTGCATTAATGTTTTCAAACCATGATGAAAATCTCGTTCTGGATCAATTGATTTTTGCGGTTGACAATACTGATACTAGGGTTTTATGTTCTTCCCATTTATGTTAGTGACAATCAGGAAACGTAATATTCTTCCACATAATACTTATTCTTTTAAACGTTTTTGTTCCTGCGATTTCGAGCAATTGATATCAACATTATTTACCCACTTTTTGTCGTTTTAAATTTTGTTCCTTACCGTAGGTGATAGGTGTATTATGAAAAGCCTACATCTATGATTCGAGTATACGCCACTGGGAAGGAGGGAACAGACTTCGAGATAAATATGAAGTGGGCAAATAATATAAATCTATTTAATAGATCAATATTGCATGAAAAAAAGAACACAACAAGAATATGTAATGTAGAAAAATATAATCTCACTCAGCAAACGGGGTTGGCTGAAAAGGTTGGTTAAATTTTAGTGATGTTACGATAACTTAAGCGGATAAAATGAAAATTGCGTTTACAGACCTGTTTGGCGTTCCGTTAATTTAATATATAACGCTAACGCTTAAACAATATCAACACGTTATTTTCTTCCGTCATTTTTTTTTTAACGCAGCGGTTCCAATGTTTAATTTGCGTAGGTTGACTGTTGACATCTAACATTCTACAAACTAAGCCCTATTTTTGAAAGGCTCCTTTTGGCAAACATTTTAGTATTTATCGCAGCTGAGATGAATTGCAATTGGGCTACTATGTCATTTTAGTGTGTATTCAATTCAGCTGAATATCCTTTAGAACAGGTATAATTTTGGTGGTAGACATTTTTCCAAGATATCAAATTGACATTTTTTAAATGATAGAAGAGATAGGCGTTACGCTGTTTGTTGGTGAAATTTGGGAGTTTGGGAGGAAAATAAAGCCATGTGATGTTATTCTTCCTATTGCTTTCTTTTCCCTTTTTTGGTATTTTAATAAATTTGTTGAATGTAATCTTTTCTGTTGTAGCTACACTAGGGGACTATATATACTATAAGTTCAACACAAGGATAAATGGCTAACAACACGTAATGACGACAACGGCATACAAGAACAAGGCACTATTGTTTATATATGTGGTAGCTCCACATCCTACCTTCTACGTCCCCTGGTGGAGGACTGACCACATAGTGTTGTCCGTGACCTACTACCTGTATTACTAAGAGTATAAAAATTATAATAAAAAAATATCATTCCTCCACTTAAATAATAAAATTGCCATTAGCAATTCATAGGGATGGAGCGAAAAATATCGCCAGCGTTTTGTCGGCTTTTTTCGTGAGATTGAAAATTTTCTCTCCCATCTTTTCCGTCGCCAATCTGCGATTTTTCTTTATCTGGAGCAGCTCACTGATAATACCGATTTATGTCACAATTTTCTTGGTATTTCGATTATGACGTGTTCCCTCTTACTGTTTGCGTTCGTATCTTGGACGGAAATGTCAATAGGTGGTAGCACCGCCGCTTGTAGGTTCGAGACCTCTATTCGACCTTCCATGCTGCCTGAAACGACTCAATCTTCTATCCTGCTGAGGCTATTAACAAGTTGATGTAACCATTGCGGGATTTGATTCATCACCTCAAATGTGTCACCCAGTTGATAAAAGCATTCGAAGTGGTTACTCCCTCTTATAGGGTCGGATTCCTTTCTTAAAACTACGTTGTAATATTTTGTAAGGACGCGAACTGGGGTCTGAGATCTCTAATCAACTACGTTGGTTTTTTACTCCAACAGTGATTTATTGAGAACCGTTGCTTGTTTGTACATAATCTGGATCATTGATTTTGCTTCGTCTGTTGTGCTTCATCGTTTTTCTAGGTTTTGATGTGTTGAAAACCCAGAAAGCCAATTCAGAGCTGATACTCCTACGCCAACAAATATTCATGGGCTTCTAGGGTAGGTTTCCAAGTGTAAAGCATTCTCCCCACAGCGAGGATGACTTTACGAGTTTCAGACAACTAGACAAGGAAGAAATAGCAAACTCGGAAACGTTTACTCACAATGATGCATGTATTACTCTAGGCTAAGACACAAGAATATAAAAGATAAGAGAACATAGAAGAGAAAGAAATAATCGAGAAACAAGTTAAAAGAGACAATTATAATTGGGTCTTACCGTGATCACACGAGTAGAAGAACGGAAGAGAAGAACGACACGAGAGCGAACGTGATAACTTGGCTTCACGAAGGCGATACACAGACAAGGGTTCGAATAAGTACAGGAACGAATTTTGTACGGTATAATCCCTGTACATGCTGAAATTACTTTGTTTTTCGGCATCGTCCTGTAATGAACCCGAAGGTCGACACTAGAAATTTTCACCTTCTACACCCCCTTAAGCATCCGACAAAGAAAAATAATTGTAGACCCTCCCTTTTACTTTCATATTTCCATCATTTACTGGTATAAATACCGCATGTTTGTACCCACACGGCACGCTGCTGTCCTTTAGACGACCATTTTTGGTCCTCACTGGACCCCTAGGACGAACATAAGCCGCGTCGAAAGCAGGTTATTCGTCATCGACTTCATTATTATTGCATCATTATATAGCAATAACATTTTATGATAAGTCATTACAGTTATTTATTCTTCTTCGTCTTTATTGTCATCTTTGCGCGATGCCGCATGTCTCAGCATTTTTTTAGCTTGAAGCAAAATTACGCAAGGCATCTTCTGCTTCGGGCTCTGGAAGACTAGTCTGTTTAAATAAGACATCAAGGAGCTGGCCCTGCCCACGCTGGGGGCTGGGAAAGTTGTAAACAGTATTCGCTCCTACTTCTATGTGGATAGTTTGCTGTCGTTGTTCGACGAAGTGGAAGACATGGAAACTTGTGGAAGCCCATTTGCCGGAAACTTGTTGACTTGCTTACCCTGAGTGGTTTCAACCTCGTTCAGTTCCTCAGCTCTTCGCGTCTATTGCTGGGTCGCCTACCCTCAGCGTCTCGTCTTATGCCCGAGCTCGATCTGGATTTCGACGACTTGCCGACCGAGCGGCCGCTGGGTTATTTACAGAGCAGTCAACGAGGTGAGTTGGTTTTTCGTTTCCAGCAGACAGAAGAAGCCCAATCAAAACTTTCGATTCTGGCTGCGATCTCGAGTATTTACGACCCGCTTGATCGTCTACCGTCGGTGGTTTTGGTGGCGAAGATAGCCCTTCAAGACATCTGGCGGCTCGAAGGCGGCTGGGATGAGGTTTTGCCTGCTGATATTTTGAATAGCTGGGGACGTTTTGTGGAACAGCTACCTATGCTCGAGTTGTTGAACATCCCGCGAAGTCTCATAACGCGCCCACAACCTGCCTACGCATCGTTCCAGCTACACGCCTTTTCTGACGCATCGAAAGATGGATTTGGCGTTATCGTCTTTCTTCGATCCGAGTTGCCCGACAAGATTGAAGATTCGTTTACGATGGTGAAGGTGAAAGTTGCTCCCACCCATCAACTATCGATCCCGAAAATGGAGCTTCAAGGTGTCCAGTTGGCAGCTCGGTTGGCGAATTATTTGTTGAAGGAAATTACGCTGCCCATATCTGCCGTGCTCTTCTGGGTTGATGCATTGACCGTCCTTCGATGGATCCACGCCAATCACCGCCGCTATAACGTTTTTGTTGCCAACAGAACCGCTGAAATCTTGGATTTAACTACCCCTCAGCAGTGGCGCCATATTCCGGGCAATTACTCTTTGTTCGTAAATTTCGTTAAGTCGGATTTCACTTTATACGTGCTTAGTTTTGCAACAGGCACCTCTGTGTCTGGGCCCCCGGATAGGCTATGCGACATTAATCGTGGGGTAGCTACTGACTGGCGGCCGTTATCCACCATGTTGCTGCTGTGACCTCCTTGTCGGAAAATCCGACGTCCGACACTTAGTCAGGGGTTGGAGCCGGGGTAACAATAGAAATTTCGGGCCAAAGAAGTGAGGAGTCAGTGAATGAAGAGGCCGAAACTCCTAGCGGGGAAACACAGCCAAGTCCAACTACGTAGGACAGATACGCCGTATAACGGAATCAGGTTAAACAAGGCCGGGGGAAAGAGCGATTGCGCCGCATAATAGAACAAGGAAAGGCCGGTAACCCGGGCAATGATATTGTACTATGACAACTATTTCCACATTTATATAGAACGGTCTCTAGCGATAGAAGACTGAACCGGGTGTCAAAAACCCACGGGAGGAAGAAGGGTGGTAGCCACCGGAAAATCCCTTTAATTGCCGGAAGAGGAAAGGTTGGAGTATAACAGGAAGGGATCATCCCGCGGCCAGACGAAAGAAGATCAGCGGTGACCTTTGGGCCAACATTTAAGATTAAGGTTAGGGTAATTTTTGATTTGTCAACGGTGGTTTTTGTCTGTGTATATAAGGGCCGGTCAGGCCCGAGAAATACACACACGATTTTTGCACCGTGCCTGGGATTCTCCTGTTCAATTATACTCCGGTAAATTTTCCACTCTCTCTTCTCCAAGTGTCATTGCCCGTCTCGTCTGTCCTGCAATCGCGCCTGCTGCTGGACGCTGCCTCCTGCCGTCTGCCCGCCTAAGTCACCGCCTGTCATCGCCTGCATTCCAGACTCGTGTCGCCACCCGTCATCGCCTGCATTCCAGACCTTTGTCGCCGCTTGCCGCCCTCTCGTGTATCTTACCCACCGTGCCCGCCAGCTCATCCCGGAATACATAAACACAAGTATTTTGTTTCTTTCTATCAATTTCTTTACATAATTCCTAAAGTTCCAGGGTGAGGTCTTGTCAGTCGAGGTGTGTCACGGCTCACAAGCCTACCTCCAGATCACGGTAGAGTTCCCCATAACGGAACCCTCCACTCCCAGGCGGCGCTTTCCTTGTCGAACGCCGCCAGAATACGCTGGCACTCCTAAGGTGATAGGCCTACCAGGGATAAAAGGTACCTGAGTCGGCAGTCTCTGACGGTGGATAATATTCCACACTCCTCCATGGGTGGCTTTCGGAATGGGAAATTAAAAACAAAACAATTAACAAGTTGAAATCGCTTTCTGTAAATATAAAGCATCATACCTGAACTCAGAGTAGGGATGCGTCGATCGTTTTTCTTCGAGGTTTTGCCCTTTGTGAAAATAAGGTTTGCCAATCTTAGCTCTGCCGGTACTAGTGAAAGCGTAATATTCTTTATCTCTGCATCAGGATAAATTTTTAAATAATAAGGTTTATTACAGCTGTAACCATATTTACTAAACTCATAAAAATTACCTACAACTGCGGACTTCTTGTTGCTACACAACGAGAAATGCTGCGGCCTTCTTTTGTGCTGGTAGTATGAGAGTTTTTTTCGCCAGAAGATTCTGGCATTGCCACGCTAGCCGTCCATTCCAAGAGCACATCGTCGTGCTCTGTTGGAGACGGAGTAGCGACTTTTTGCAATAAAGCTGACGTGGCTGAATAAACGGCCGTTAGAGCTGTTCTCCGCTTCCTTTTCTGCCTTCCTTTTTGTCGAGAAATTCGACAACACAAAACATCTGTAGAAAAAGGAAAAAAAAATTAATAACATACTCTTTATTTTTTTATAGTTACATTATCCTTAGAATTCTTGCGTCGTATGTTTGATCAAAAGATGTGTAAGGCCCACTAACAGCAAAATGTAATATGCTCCACAGAGTAGACTATCCACAGAAAATTATTTTTTGCCAAGAAAGAGGCGTAGATGATAAATAAAACCACAAATATATAAAAAAGTACTTAGTTGAATTTGAGATACCCAGAATTTAAAACAGCAGACCACTTTTGTTGCCCACTTATGTCTCGACACTACACTTCACTGCCGCAAATGAATAGCACATGAAAAAGGTAGGGAAAATGGGGTTGCCAGATCGAAAAATTACGCGTCGTTACCAAATAAATATGAGAAGGTAAAAAAAATAAAAATCAATTTGGCAAGTCATATGCATAAAAAAAGTGGGGGAAAACGTTACCAGATGAAAAAATTAGGCGAGGTTGCCATATAAATGCAATAAACAAACAAAGATTTGGAAAAAGTGTGTCGATAGAACATAGAAACATGTTAGGCACATTTGCTCTTCCGTTACGGCAAATAGAAGAGCAAAAATAGCAAAAGAATGGAATTGATCAGTACATATGGGAATCATCACATCCTTTGATTTAAACTGTGCAACGGTCAGTGACGTAAAGGAAACAACTGTTTTGCAAAAAACATACCAATTCTCGATCACGCAATCGGGGAATCAATAAAAAAAAATTTCTTCAACAACTTTTTCCCAAAAATAAAAATTGCAGTTGCGTTTTGAATAAAATTGAATATTTTTACAATACTCTCGCGCTGAAGAATAACGCATCAATCGGAATTATTGTCACATCTCAACTTACAATGAAATTGCAGTTTCAGGCACATGAATTGGTTACCGACATATTCAATCAAAATTGGCCCTTTTGAATATTTTTTTTAACAAACCACCATATTTTTCCTTGTCAGCTGCGTGTAACAGGATTTCCCTTTTTTCTAATTAAAAATTTAACTTTCTGCGAATTATTTTCAAATGGAAATGCACTAAAGGAATCAAGGTAGTCAAATGTTTTTACGCCGTGAGCCAAGTGAATTAAGTTGTGTACGTTGTATGATAAGAAATTATTGCCAAAAAAGATTTGAGTCAATATTTTCTTACCTGCGTGTAGTAATCGAAAATGCATATAGAGAGCATTTGGTAACATGTTTTTGAAGACAACCGGACCAGCGAAAAAAACTGGCGTAGTTCCACGGCTTTCCATCTTGCGAGTCGATAAGGGATCTGGGTTCACGCACAGAATCGGATGACATATATCCGGAGATTATCAACAAAAAATTGGATATCCGAACACTTCTCAGTCCAACCTGGTATTTTAAAGAACCGCGTATCCAAGCCCAAAGTAATCTTCGCATTACCCCAAGCACACTAAATGCATGTGATCAAGGGAAAAGGATTTTACCATATCAATGGGAAAACATTCAAAAAATGTTTGTTCAGTGTGATTCTCTTCGTGTTACCGATTTCTATACGGTGTATTAAATCGCAGTGGTGCATTTTCGTTTAAAAATACAACCTTTCCTTCCCAATCACCCTGTTTGATTCATTTTGAACAGCTGCAATATCCACTCTGAGATTTTGTCGCAGATAAGTTCGCGTAGGAGCATCACACACAAAACCAAATATTTCTATTTTTAAAATTTGTCTATCGCTGACAATACCTGGCTCCGTCACTTTTAAAATTCAAGAAACAAGATGGCGTCATTCGGCTTACTGTGTCCATGATAAATACCAATGAGAAATGGTTTGAATTTCTGATACCAGCAATAAGGCCCAACATAGGCCAAAATTCACTACCTGAACTTTTTGCAATGGAAATGCCATCAATGTTGACAATCAGTTTAATTGTTGGATCAGAAACATGCATTCTTTTTAATATGTCAAGCACGACAGGGAATTTACAGTATGACGTCATTAGCAACTCCATAATGATCGACAGTTTTTAAAGGGATTTTCCTAACTGTATGCACAAGTGAACGACAGTTTTTGGAAGTTCAACCAATTCATCTTGACGGGCAGATTTCAATATGCAAAGAAGTTTATCAACATAACGTTGTTTCACCTGACAATCGACCGCCCAGAACACAAGCTTTTCTTGGAAAGAACTATTCTCCGTTTCTTGAGAAAGTATTTCATCGTTCAAAGATGGCTACAAAACGGAGTTATAAAATGATCATTTTCTTCACTATCATTGGTACCAGAATCACTATCACTCCGCACAAACTCTACTTCAGCGTCGAAAATAATCTCGGTTTCTACTTCAATATTTTCCACTAGGTTCGACTCAACAGGGCGAGGGATTTCCACAGTGTCATTTGCTAAGGACACATTAGTTGTTAAATTACCATAACGCACCACTTCAATAACATTTCGTGTCTTTGCTCTCCCCTCTTACGAAATAAGATCGCTATCACCGACACGCCATTTCACTGAAATTTACAATCTTGATTGATAGTTGATACTAGTTAAGTTGTGAAGTACAAAGTTGCAGCACTCTATCTTGAAGACGCAGGAAAACAATTACCAACACACACGTAGGCAAAAAAACACTGAACTGTTGTATTACACGTAAACGGGGACTGTTTTCTTCCACTGCAAAGCTACTACTGCCTACTACTGCTAAATTTATGTAAGCCAAAACTTCCAACACAGGATTTGGCTAAATGTGGGACTAAAGACGTCAGGAAAAGATATAGTGATTTCCTAGACAACAAGAACTCGACGCTTTTTTTCTGTGACAGCTAACACAGTTTGCTGTAAAAGCAGACGCATTTCTGTCTGCTTTACGTAATGAGTTCAGCGCCTCAAGTGGGAAAAAGATAAACTATTTTTGACGGGAAAAACTTAGTACTGTCTTCACTTAAAGAAATTCCCTTTCCTAATATACTTAATATTTATTTATAGTACTAAAGAGGGATATAGTTTAATGAATATCCTATCGATTAACGTAACTGCGGGGACTAGAAAACATGTCCTTGTATTTTTAAAAATTTTTCAAAAACTAATGTAGTGTCATTAGGCATAAGCTAAACGAGGTGTTCGGATAATACATGACTAGCATGCTAGTCAAAAAGAAATTTAAAAAAATATGACTGAATAGTCCATTATTCAATTAACACTAGGACAAAATTTAATTTTTTTGTCGTCATTTATACTGGTCCTTTTTTGCGTTGGCGCAAGACACCCTACCGCCATAAGATGCTATGTAAAATAGCCCCAAAAACCTTAGTGTTCGGATAATAAGTGAGGGTGCTGTACTTTAAGGAATTTTCATTCTAAACTGGTATACATTATGCACACACATGCAGTGAAGAATGCAGGACGCACAAAAGAATATAAGATGCCAGATCTTCGCCGACTTCCCTTAGGGCAAACTTACCAGCCGTACCGATGCACCATGCAACGACGCTCAGACTTCTTCCCGAATTTGGCTTTTTCTTCGGTTGATGCAAAGCTGGAAGCTCGTCTCACCTGGCCTCAAGTTGTTTTTGGTTCCTAGCAGGAGGAACATGAAGCCCTGTGAATTTTTTTTCCTTTCTATTGCTTTTGATGCGACCTTTATTGGAATTTAAATAATTTTTAACGCAATCTCTTTCTTTTCCATATATTAGAGGGCACTATAGACTATATGACTATGACACACAACATATAATGACAAGAACAGCAAAAAAGAGAGCAAGTATATTATTTCTTTTACAGTTTGTAGCTTCAGTTTCTCCCTTCCGCGGTCCCCGAGTGAAAGAGTGACCACATCGGGTTACTCGTGAGTAGCTAAGCGAGTAAGCATTATAACTTTAAAATATTTTTCCTACGCCCAATAATAAAATTACCATTATCAATTCACAGGGATATCTTGCAAAGGATGCCTCCAGCTGTCCATCGGTTTTTGTCATGAGACCGTGCATTTCTTCTCCGGTCCACCACCAATCTGGCATTTTCGTTTCTCTGGAGCAGCTCACTGAAAATGTCGATTGACGTCGTATTTTCCCGTGGTATTTCGATTCCGACCTGTCTCCTACTACTAGTTCTAATTGTATTATGGGTGAAGGTACTAGTAGATGGCAGCAACAACACTTACAGGTTCGAGGTCTCTATGCGTCCAACCATGCTGGCTGGGAAGACCCAGGATGACCCAGTCTTCTGTTCTGGCCGGCACTTTAAGTATTCCGACCGCTGGTAATATTTTGGTATTGGGGTGGTTGTCCACCATTAGGCGCACAGGGAAACACTACGTCGTAAGGTTTTGTTTCCGAAAGTGCTTATTTGTTTTTTTTGCTGTTGATGTAAACAACTTCTGGGCCTTGCCAACCAATAAATGTTTCCCCGCACTGCGTCTTGATTCGGGGTACATCGTTCATAAACACGCTGCTGCTACGGCACACGATTTTCTAGCGCTCCGTGTGCTGGTACCTGTGTTAGGTATGCATAATGGTCGGTCTAATTACTCTCGAATGTCATCGTCCGACAGTTCCAGGAATGTTTTGACATCAGTAACTAATACAAGAAAGTTTGGTAAGTTGTTTAAGCTGACACTATGCGTCCCATTATTCGTAGCACCTGACTGGGTTTTGATCTGAAACAGTTATATTGTTCAGCATGATCGAAGATAAGAATTTGGGGAAGATCGTGAACTGATGTTCCAACGCCGCTGCAATCACTGTGGATTCGTGATAGGCTACCCAAAGCTCGTCGCCCGAATTGACCAGCGTCAAAATAGGGGAGACTGGGGTGAGCCGGGACAGTGGGTGAAGTGGGACAGCTGTAGGAAAAATATTAAATATTGATTTAAAATTTCAAATAAATTATATAGTAGTTGTATGCAAGTTTCTTATTTAATGTAAAAGTTTTTAACGAACATGTAAAAAAATACACAAGTTATTTAGAAAATAAAAAACGGTATTTTCTTCGTTAAATTTTTCGCCGCTATTTAGTGTTTTTCTTCGTAATTATGCAAGAAATTAATATTTTGTACATACAGGCATTTTGTTTATCCATTTCTCTATCGTAAGCAAAAAAAATTATTTTAGGGCCATTATTTTTGGGCGAAATGGTATTCTTATCAAAAGCCTTTTTTTGGGAATGGTGTGGACAGCTTATGTGCTTGAAATGGGACAGCAGTTGGTAGGGTTAAGGCGGAGCTCATAAAAGTGGAAAACGAAGATTTACAAGTGTAGCATTTTAAATTTATAAGTGTTTACTTAAAAATGTGTTCTTAACTCTTGCTTTCATCGATTGATATATAATTAGTATGTTAAAAAAGTAATTAAAATTGAAAAAGCTGAAATTGAGATCAACATTTATTATGATTCTTTTTCATTTATTGTAACACATTTTTTAAAATGAAACAATGAAAGCCTTAACTCACTTAAACGTCCTTGAAAATACTTGGATTAACTTTTTTCAGCAACGTCCAATTTCAAGGCCAAAAAGTAGAGAAAAAACAACAAAATCCGTGTTCAATTCGTTAAACAGATGTGAAAAATTAACGTTCGTGGGGTAATGAGAAACTTACTCATACGAAAAATCAAATGCAAACATTTCAACAGTACGAGTGCAAACAGATCGAGTACGGAACTTATATTCGGGACTAACACTAACAATGTTACAAGTGATGCTTAAAGTAGCTTTTGATTGCTCATATTCATTATTTGATGTGTAACTCGGTGATTTTGTTTTCGGTGTCATCTTTCTCTTATCCCTAATCTTCCTATCCTCTTTGCAATCTTGGTTAGTATTTTCCCCTACTTTGCCAACCTTCTCATTGTTGGGTAATAAAACACGTTTAGCTGTTGTAGAGTTCTGCAGTTCTTTTAGCTTACGTCGATTAAAATAATCTTCGATATAATTCTTTTCTGCCGTATTTGTGATGATTCATGATTTTGCAACACGATTTTTGCATTGACGAACTTTAGCTGGCATATCATAGCATTATGTTCATTTGCAGAGACCGAATTGTGTTCCTCATCTGCAACTTATCGAGAAAACAAAAAAGAATATATGTAAGCATATATATTAAATTTTTTGTAATAATAGTTTAATTTTAATTACCTGTGTGATCGCTATCTGTCACTGATGATGGGGCAAACCTGTCATCTGATATGGCGATTCTGTTGAAGGGTTCAACTCCTGTTGCTTAAAAACCCGATATGATATTTGTGGGAGTAAAAACACAAATATAAGGTTGTTTGGTAAGTTCTGCAACTTCTTTAACAGTAATCCTTTCCCCTGGTTTTACTGGCAGCCACTCGTTGTGGCTTACACCAAGAGCCCTATTGAACGGCGCATAATACATCAAGTGGCTGTAATGCATGTGAGCAATGTGGCGGAAATGTTAAAGGGATTATTCCGTTATCATTTGCAAACTTTACGGCTGGGTATTCCGGGTGCGTTACGTGATTATCCATTGTTAGGAGAATAGAGTAATCAGCTGTAGATTTAACATAACAATAAAAATGTTGTAAAGACTGATGAAAATTTTCTCCAGTCATCCAGCCTATAGTACAATTCTACTCGAAAACATTAAAGTTCCCAATATACAAAATTGTAGGGCTTACCTATGCCACTACCGAAGCCTAAGCACCCAAATGGTCCCTTCTCATAAAATTCGGGCTTCATCCTTTTCCAAGGAAAGACGAATACAGGTGAAATCGATGACCCGATGGATGATCAGCAAAGATAAAGGCCAACATGGTAACGTTATCTCCTCTTTCACCTGAAACCGTTTGCTGTACTTGAAACAATTAAGCTTAGAAAAGTTAATTAGATTTTCTTACATACAGTATCCTCCTTAGTGTCCGAACACCAAGGGTTTTTGGGGCTTTTTTCCATGGTGTCTTATGGCAGTAGAAGGCCTTACGCAAACGTAAAAAAGGGCCAGTAAAAATGACGCCAAAAAAGAAAAGTTTTATACTTATGTTCTGATTAAATAATACGCTATCCAGCAAATGTTTTTCTTATTTTTTGTTATACAAGGAGGTGTTTTCTAGCCCCGCAATTACATTAATCGATAGTGCCCTTTTTAGTGCTATAACTTGGGAAGTTTTTCCCCGTCAAAAAGAGTTAATCTTACTCCCACTTGAGTCGCTGAATTCACTACGCTTTTTAAAGAGGGAAACTCATTTGCATGGTTTTCTTTTTCTTAGTTTTAAGTTTAGTGAATTCTTGTGAAAAATATTTAGTCTTAGATGTTTATCGCTAACGAAAGGAGCAAAAATGCAAACGCGCAGGAAAGAATTGTCAGTTACTGAAAGGGAAAAAAATGTTATTATGCGTGGTAATGGCGCTTCGTTTGGAGCCATTGCGAAAGTTATTGGTTGTAGTGTCAGTATATCACATGACACTATCTGCCGTTTTTCCGAAACCAAATGCAATTTGAATAGACCGGGGCGTGGAAGATACAGTGTATTAAGTGAACATGACAAGAGATGTATCGTGTATCTTTCAAGAAGAAACCGTAGGAAGACTGTCATCGAAACTAATAACGCAAGAATTCAATTCAGGAAGGAAACATCTAGTGCCGAAAACAACCATCCGAAAAGTGCTAAAGAAGTTTGGGATGAACGGAAGGGTTGGATGTAAAAAGCTTTTGCTTCGCCAGGCGAATATAGCTAAGCGTCTTCGTTTTGCTGAAGAACACCTTTCGTGGACAAGAGCAGATTGGACTAAGGTTCTAACAGCACATAGAATATGTTGTAGCGCCCTTTTATGAAATTCCTATTAGGTCTTATTTACAGACAAAAGCAAATTTTGCCTTTTCGGTAGCAACAGTCGTATTTATGTTCGACAGATGGCCAAAGAGCGATACAGCAGGCACAGTATTGTACCTACCGTCAAACGCGGTGGGGGCTCTATTTTGGCATGGGGTGGTATATGCGCAAATGGCTTATCAGTCTTCAGAAGAATTGACGGAATTGTGAAGAAAAGGGCCTACCATTACCAGGAAGACAACGATCCAAAACACGCTTCAAAACTATGCAGGGGATATTTGAAGAGAAAAGAAGCTAAAGGTATGAAAATGCACGGGCGTTGTTACGTGAGTTCTCCGTTTTGTAACTACAAAATTTATACTTAAACCATGTTGGGATAGTATAAGTAATTATTAATTTTAGCTAAAACTATTTCCATTAAGGTATCCTGCAACGTATGGTCTCACCATCGCAAAGCCGAGATCTTAATCCAATCTAGCAGGTCCGGGAACTGCTAGATTCCATGACTAAAACAAATTCTCAGAACATCAGCGGCTAATTTGTTCAATGTGTTACGCAATGCGTGGCATTCTATTACAAGTGAGACACTGCAAATATACGTATAGTATGTAAAGGCGATGCCAGGCCGTGATTGATGCAAAAGGAGACCATACGCAATACTAATAGAGGGAGTTTTATTGTTATCGATGCTATTGTAATTTGTGTAAAGCTTGCCTATTTCCTGTAAAACATTATAAAACCTGCCTAACCTTCAGTTATTTGTTTTCATAATAATAAGACTCCAATAATCTTTTTCTAGTGTTTCGACATGAAACATAAGTACTTGTATTTTCCTTGAATATCACGCGTACAATTAATAATATTCCTCTAAATAACTTGAAAGCTGTTTTGACAACAAACTAAATGCGTCTGCTTTTAAAACAAACTAGCTGTTTTCAGATATTTCTTCTATTCCATTTCCATATTGGCTGGTAGTATTGCCCTAAAGATATCTTCTGATTTTACTTGTAATGGAGGTAAAATACCCCAACCATGATGTTTCTTTGCGTATCTTCCAATAGTAGATTTGCTCAATCCATATTTGTTTGCAGCCTGTCTTATCGAATGAATACCACGAAGAACATCACTTAATCCCACTTTTAACATTTCTTTACGTGGTGGTTGTGAATTCCTCTTTCTAACATAAGTACGGATGATTCGTCAAATAACCAAACGATCAATTCTCCTTTAAACAATTAGGAATATTAAATCAGTTAGCCAAATCTAAAAGGCGTTGCACATTTTTGTAACAAAAGTAACTACATTTAGGGTAATTTGATATAAGATAACTAAATAGTACAAATATATATATGCACTAAATCCTAAATAATAAAAAGTAATTCGTCGTCTCAATGACACTGGCCAGTAATAACCTCATTAAAACCAGTCCGCCATTGTATAATTCATTATTTTTTTCACAGTTTCGTTTGCTTGAGGATGATAAGTAGATGTTTTGAACGCAAGGAATTATATGAATGGTCATTTTCGGCAGAAGAATAGATTGTAAGTTTCGTGTGTCATTCGTTTAATGCCTAAGCGATCCAAAATGACATCATCGTTATAAGCGCGCAGGATTCTTTCGCGGAAGGTGACAGGTATGCATAGTCTTCTGTAATTTTTCCTGTTTCTAGAAGTTTCTCTGAAAAGTTTTCCATAGTACATCACTACATTCTTCACTCTATCTCTTCCATCCTGAAGTTCTGTGATTTTCTCATCCTAATCACGGTGAGCTTTTTCTTTGTGGACGACTGAGCATTCGTCTTCCGCGGAAAGGGTGCTTGATGCTCTGACCAATACCTGCGATTTTGAAACATCCGTCATCTTCCATTTCTTCTCTCTGCTGAAACGAGCTGCGTGAGAGGCGGCCTATTGCCGTAGGTTTTTTTCACTACGATATACGATGGTTATACCGTATTGCTGTAGAGAGAGGCTTCAGCGTGCCAAACGTCCTGCGAGGCCTCCCTTACTAATAACCCAAACAATGCTTGCTGATCGGTAACCACCTTCACTTGACAACGCCACACAAATAATCGAAATTTATGCACACACTAATGCAAGGAACTATTTCTCTGTATCCGGCTAGCGTAAGTCCCGCTGAGCTAGTATACAATGCCGTAACCGCACGCATCCGCAATTTTTAAATTTTTCAGATCAAAGCTTAGATGAGCTAGCACAGAAGCTGATGAAAATGCTTCTTTCAGAGCATTAATCTCATCCATTCTCCAAATAAAAAAGCTTCTTTCTTTGACAGTGAGGTGAATGGATTTGGATAGCTGGACATCATCTAGATAAAGTAAATACGTCGTCTATCGTAATCCGGCCAAAATAATATCCATTCCCCCCTGAAATATACCATGGGCATTCGTTAAACCAAATGGGAGAGAAGGGAACTGATTTAACCCATCCAAAGCTGTTTTAGATTTATCTTTGCCACGACTGGAACCTATTGGTTTTGAAATTAGAGATCTATGCAGGAAAACTTTTAGGTCCTTCTAGGCGACTTTTTGTATTGGCTGCGCAAGATAGGGGATAAAGAATCTTTTACCGTCAATCGAGAGTTCATCCGTCACGAGCAACAGCCTCGGTGGATCTGGAAACACTGCGGTAAACAGTATATAAAAGTCATATCGTATTTGTTACAGCTTCACGCGGTACAAAAAAATAATGAAAAAGTTATCTACGCGTTAACAGTAGACCCTTAAACAGAATTATCAAAAGAGATCGGTATACATTACCCGCAATAGCCGATAAATTAGATGCATTCCGAGGGTATAAATATTTGAACTGATTTCAAATAAAATATAATAGTCAGACTGAATGCTGTTGCAACTGCTCCTTCTTTTGTCACTTTTTGTAATTTTTGTTGTAGCCCTTGTGGCATTGTATGTGACAATAAATGAAATTGTGACAATACTAACACTACTGCGTACTACAAGACACCTGGAATGTTTTTATAGTTCTTGGGTAGACTAAGGCGACCTCCTATTCTGAAATTAATTCGACGTTTCTGTGACACATATGTGAGTGATGTACTTGAACCAATCCGAATTCATTGATGCAGAAGGCGCTATGTCTCAGTTATCGATTGGAGCAAACCTTAGTAAGCTAAGGATATATTTATTTATAGCGCAAGAACATTGCGTATTTTATATGCGTTAAGTATTTATTGTAAGAAAAACGGAAATAAGGATACAATTTAATAGGCTAATCATATATTTACGGCTTTGTTATATTACCAAAGCCACATAAAAAACGGAATAATAATTCTTGTTCATTTGCAAAATTAGATAGTGCAAATTCAATAAAACAATATTTCGATTACCAAACGTCAAGCCTTTTTTTAACGATTTTCAAAACATTATAAAATCACACTGTGAAGTTTTCAATAGTTTGGAAGGATCAGAATGCTGCAGCAAGTGATAATTTAATTAACAATGTCTTAACCAACACTAAAAAAGGTGATAGACTTGAGCCACACTTGGAGAAGGTATGAAGACCTCCAGGGAAGGAAGCTAATGGAGTTTTCCTGTTACTGTTTTGTTTTATACTGTTTTGTGAATTACTCCCTTCCGGCTTTTGGATCTCTGTACCTTTCTAGGAGCTCATTTTTTTTAGATTCTTTTCCCTCGGTCACAGCCTGGTGCAAGGAAAGAGTGATTCATCTCTGTGGGGAGATAGCCACTCTTTCTTCTTCATCCGAAACATTATTTATCAATCAGTCTCTACACCTTCATTAAAATTTCGTTTAAAACTTGGTTCGATTCGTTTATAAAATCGCAAACAAAATTGATGGAACATCAAACTGCCAGGTTTGCTCCGTCAAAGACTTTTCCTATTTTCATGGCGTTTTCCGATGTATACTGTCTTCTGTGCTCAAAATTCTCTTTTGAAAAATGCTATTCCAAATCGACATTTATAGTTTCAAAACCGTACCCAAGACCACAAAAATCAAGCAAAGTAAGAACTCAATGGAAGAATCAACTGAGAAGCAAGGAGAGCAATATTTAAAAAAGAAACATAGTTTAGTGAGGAGGGTAGAAGAGAGCCACGCAACGGAACGAACTTGAAACTTGAAACTTATTCAAATTATGTTGAATTGAATTTCTTGTTGGTAAGGAAGGCAAGGCTACAATAGCATACTACTTTCTAGATACCGATTTTACAGAACTATGAAAAACAACGAAAACGCATTTGTAAGCTATGTTTTTCATTTTCGTTGCTCATTATCACTTCGATTTCACGAATGATGAAGAATCTAAGTGATACGTAGTACGTGAAACATCATGTTGTTCTAGGTGCAACTCCCCATTTCATACAAATGCTGTACGTCCATGTTGAAATTGCTGATGCTAACGTAAATTTCTCTTACAATAGGAATTTGATGTGAGCAGTGGCGTAACGTAACGACGAGGGAATTCAGCCGTTCCACTGTGATAAAGCTGATTGTGCGAACGTTTTGTTATGCTATGTTTTTAATGACAATAATCTTGTAAATTTCGTTAGTTTTGGAGAAACTCGTGAATAAACTTAATAGATCATTTGATTTATAACCTATAGACTCGCACGAAATATTTAGTTAATTGTTTGCTATAATTTAGCTGCCAGTTCCAGTTTACGTCTGTCTAGCTTTCTTATTTTAGCCTCAAAACTTATAATACCAAAGTAGATTTTTAGCCTAGCTGTTATATATAAACAAGATGCTTTTCCATAGAAACACACCTAAACTATAGCTCTTGTTTAGCTACTCTTTCAGAAGCTATTTAAAGAAAATTTTGAGGGATTATCCACAATACGATTCGACCCAGAGCACTAATGTTTCGTAGAAGCATGCTTTATCTTTGCGGTAAACCAAAAATATTCACTGCGTCACATATTTCCTTACATGGTAGTACTGAGCGTCGAAGAAAGGCAATGTTTTGTTTCATTTTTGCATGATGCTTAACTTACACATTTGTTCCTTGGAGACTAAATTAAAAAGAAAACCAATACCCCAATAGAGTTAAATTCTTAACTATAAAAATAAAAAAGTAGTAGTAATGAATAAAAACAAAAGCCAAACTACTTCTGGTCACAAGAAAAAAGCAGTTGGACACAAGAAAAACAAGAAAAGCAATACTCTCAACCCGAAACCAAAATTCTTAAAATATTGAACAGAATAGCAATTCAAAAAAATTACCAAAAGTAAAAAAAATGATTGGAGTGACCTATTTATCATGTTTTTATTTGACAATGAAAAGTGACGTAGTTCAGGAAAGGCCACTGGGGAAAAGTAAAGTTTCAGTTTTTTTAACCAAATGCACCGCCTATTCTCTTCTTAAAAGAAATTTAAAACAAATACATGAAAAAGATCCACTTATCTGTTGATGCTTAGATTTCTTTTGTAGCCCTACAAGCATCATTAATACCTACACACCGCTACAATTACTATGAGATACTTCAAGTGTAATAACTAGCCATGGCAACCGGCAACGGGGTTATAACATTTTTAAAAATTATTATCTAATGTTAGGTTCACTGTTTAAGTTTGGTTAATGGTGACCGCTATTGCACCGCAAATTTGTCGGCTCCCTAGTGGTAAATTGTTCTACTCTACCGCAAACTTTTTTAGTCTCTAATAGCCAAACGTACTGCTACATGGCAAACTTCGCAGCTTGCATGTGTCAATATGTTCATGTAATACGTACATTCATAATACGAGATAGCATCACCTCTGCGTCATATTTAATCTCGTTGCCGTGGACACGTGGCCTTCTTCGATTAAGGAGCAAGCAAATAACGAAATCCCGGAGAAATAGGACACGGAGAATTAGGACCTGAAAATAGGACCTGGAGTATTCTTTGTCCTTTATTAAAAGAGAAAAACCGAACGGCTTATGTGGATTTTTGTACTTCAAACAGCGTTATCAATAGCAGGTCTCGTCACTCCATCATAACTTTTTTGTTTAAATTAAGATTCGTAAGCATGATCATATGCTTTATCTATTGCTTTATACAGCTCATTTAGCAGAAAAGTAATTTTCTTACACAATATTGAATTTTTGCTCGTGACATTTTTTACCAATGTTTTCAGGCCATGCATCGTCCTTCCTTTATTGAGTCACGAAAATTTAATAATATAAAAACACTATTTGCCCTTGCGCAAAATAATGTTTTTTACGATGTATATGGCAACATTGTACTGCAAGCAGACAAGTGTTACAAGCTTAAAATGTCAACATCCTACTATTCTATAACGGTGGCGCCTATTGCCCACAGGTTCCGGGAGACAATAGCATTTTATCTATTGCCCCCGGAATTCAGGTGTTACTGCTGGCGAGGCTATTGCCACGACAGCTATTGTTGAGCTAGGTGGCTGAATTGGTATTGAATGTTGTGATATTTTCCATTTAAACTAATACAGGAAATCGAATACTTTTGAATGTTCTTTTTTTCTATACGTTAACGTTTTTCGTCTGTGTTTAATAGATCCCTTTATCGATTGATAAGAACAATTTGATATTGTTTGTATTTGTTTTATTATGTACCAATAAAATTGTATCTCTGCCACAGTTTTCGAATGGTATTTTTATAAATTATCTTAATGACGGAACATGAATCATGTATACGGGTTGATTCGGATAAATAGGTAATGAACTAGTCGGTGGGCAATGAAACGGTCATCAAAGGTAAGGCCGGGCAGGTTCAGGTAATCGTACAACGCGATCCGCGCGGCCGTGACTTTCAGACCAGCTAAAGGGTTACACACCATGTTGTTTAATGTTAGCTTGTTATATAATCTCAAGGAATGAAACAGCTGTAACCTTTTGAATCCCGGGAATCAATGGACAATAAGAGGGACGGAAGTAAAAAAAACACAATAATTGTGTGTAAAAAAACAACACAATTCGTGTCCGTTTTTTATCCAAGAATGTCTGTCCTTAGTTCGCTCAACAAAAATCAGTGTTTTGATAGCATTGATGAGATTTTGCTTTTCATCAATAAAGTAGAGGTGGTAGACTACGTTTATTTGCGCGCGACCCATTGAGAAGGTTGCGAGCTAAAACAAAAACATCACAAATAAAAGATGGATGAAAAGTGGCAGTTTAGAAGACTATTTACGTTTGTCCGCATTTTGGTTTGCATCGGGATCGCTCGAAGACGAATAAGCGAATAAACCAGAATGTGATGCCCCAAAGTGTTCCGGTGAAAATTGAGTTTCAGCTCTGCTCCAAGCAGGAAAAGTTTTATATTGTGTCTATGGAAGCTGTCCACCTGAAACACCCCGTTTCTGCAAACATTTGATTACCTATGCCAGGAAATGGTAGGAAGAAAATTATCAAAAATTCAGTTTTTCAAAATAATTGTAAAATTATTACCTTACCTTAGGCATATGGCACCTGAGTCTCTTGCCTTTGCAGAAGCTACCCTTTCTGTCGGTGCTCAACCCACTAAAGTGAGAAAGCTGTTGCAAGACAAGTTCGGCACTCATCTAATTAGCAAGGACCTTATTATTCTAAAACAAACACTTACAGGTAAATAATAACATTATATGGATTTTGAGAAAAAATTATGCAACTCATTTGATCAATATTAATAGGGAAGTCAGATAATGAATGGAAAGACACCGTTGATTACTTGATTAGCCTGCAGAAAAATCCGAACAACCTTATCAAGATTTTGAGGTAACCGTCGTTTACGTACAGCTAGAAAAGCAACGACAAATGTACCTAAAATACGGTAATATACTTGAGTTAGACGGTACTTACAAAACCACGAAAGCTTGCTTTTCCCTTTACCATCCTTTAATAGAAGATAACAATGGCGATGGACAGCCCGTCGCGATGTTTTTCTTGAAGGAAGAAATTTCGGATTCCATTTCAAGCTATCTGCAAGTTTTTTTCCGAGGTAAATATTTTTATGGTAAACAGGCAAATAACAAGACTATTAATATAATTTTACTTTACCGAACAACAACGTCTCTGTTACAGCTGTAACGCTGACCGACAAAGACTGTGCGGAAATTGCTGCACCTCCTGCAATTGCTGTAACGAAATTCCAACGTCCTTAAGGCTGTCGATGCTAAACTGAACAAGTTAAAAAGCCTGGGCAAAGAGGAGAAGCGTGAAATCCAACAGCATTTTCGTGCTGCTCTCTTTGCCTCTACATAGGAAAAATTTTATTCATCTCGCGAGCGTTTGATGAGTCTAGGTAACCAGGCAATAAAGTTACGTGTTAATGAACTTAATATATAACATACTTACTTTATAGATGGATGTGTCGCAGCTTATTTCCGGGACAACTGGTTCAATATTTCGGATAGGAGGTCTTTTGGGCGTCCAAACATTCGGAAATAACACAACGAACCGCCTGGAACGGTAATAATTATTACAGTTTAGCTAAAAGTACAATTAATGGCAACATTTTACCTTTAGCTTTAACCACCCTTTAGCTTTAATCATCAAAGATGTTCTGCAGAAAACCAAGCGACTACCTGAAGTGATAACGACCTCGGCTAACATAGGTTTGCTGCGCATGACTGATAGGCAAATTAAGCAGAACATCCGGAAACTTAGATTTTCCACAAAGTCTAAGCACCCACTGCTTCATAACTATGCGAAGTCCATTTCACTTTTTGGCTTGGACTAAAGTGGAAGGACAAATGTAGATAAGGAGACCAACGTATGACTTCATTCTCAACGAAGTAAGCCAAGTGCACCGAGTTATGTTAAGTCAAAAATCAATACGTTTACCTGTTTTATATTATAGGTACTGACGACCTAGAGCATTGCGTCTCGCAACACAATTTACCAGTTGAAATGCTATCTGACCGGCTGTACCAGCAAGTTTTTCATGTCTTTTGGGCTACCTTGTCGCCACATAACAAAATTTTCAACAAAAGATAACATTGAAATTTCTGCCGGATCTTTTTTGTACCACTGGAGCAATCGATGTTTAGAGGTATACAATATTTTTTTGGTATTAAGCGATTAAATTTTATTACTAAAATACGTACTTTTTCTAGATTGACGTAATACGTCCCAACTGGCTTACATCCAACGAAGCACAAAACCAACGCCACCACTGATAAGGACCAGTTTCATGAGGCCATGAGCTTCTTCAAGAAGCTGGATGGTACAAGGAGTCTCCTGGCTACATCCGACTTCGATCAAAAAATGAATCTCTTCCGGGAGCTCCATTCCTTGATAAAAGAAGATAAGCCAGTGCGGATAATGCAGAATCACGTTGCTTCTCCTCGCAATACCATCGCGAACTGCATTGTTGTACCAGATGCTTCTTCCCCACGTAGACGAGCAATCAACTTCCTCGGCAGTTGCGGTTGCGTCTGCTGCCGCCAAAGCGTTATACCAGATTCTGCAGAGAAAAAGGTAAATTAAAATAATACCTTATGAAAAACCTGCATTGACCAATTATAAAATTTTGGATTTACTTCATCCGTGGGCTTCCCTCCATCTTCCAACAGCTCCAAAAACGAGAGGCCGTCTGAAGAAGACAGCTGGATATTTTTCTTCTTATCACAAACATCGAAAACGTCCTTGAATTGAGCCGGAAAACAGGCTTAACAGATATGCTACTTGCATAGGAAGCTGAATTGTTGGCGACAGAAGAGATGATGATCAATGAGAACGTAGAGGTTGAGGAATCCTTGCACCATGGCACTTCTTCAATCACTCCAACATCCCCTGAACTAGTCGTGTTACCTAATGAGGTACTTATATTGCATAATTACATTCGGTAAGAAATGAATTTATATTTTTTACCTCGTGCTGTACAAATTCGAAATTTGAATTCAAAATTCGACAGAAAGTATGGCGGGAAGTAATTGAGGGTCTAAACACATTTTGAGCTGCATGTCATCTCTTCTACGAACACCTGACAACGAGATGAAGTATATTGTAAAATCTTGTCAGCGGCAAAGAAATTGTTTTGATTGCGACGTGTTTGCCACAACCTTCGCTACAATTTTGGCGAACGGGCAAGATCCCGAAACACATGTGTACGACCCCAATCTACTGCGTACTGACCTTGATGCCTGTTTGAAGTCTGGAGAACTATCCGCATTTCCATCTACATTTTGTAGGGTCAAGCGGAATCGCAATGAGGTGGTTGTTTCCGAGTCCGTATTTTGCCACTGTAGGAAAACGGCTTACATGTTACCATCGAAGGGATGGAGAATGATTGAGTGTGAACATACACATGCTTGGAATAGTTTCATGCAATGTGTATAGACAATTTACCTGTAAACGAAAATGATACTTGGTTATGTAAAAATTGTAAATTGTAATAATATAAAAACCTATAAAACCTGCCTATAGAAAATGTCTGGTTCTGTTATGGTGCTTTGTGAGCCAGATGCTAATAAATAATTAGATACACTGAGATAGATGCGCCTGCACATTTATTTAGTCCTCGGCTTGTCGGTAGCATTCAGTAACTTCCCTTCCTAACTAACTCGGCCAACCTAGGCCAAAGCCCTATGGTAACCCGTTACGGTCTAGGGGGTGACCTCTGATGGTCGAAATCATTTGTAGACACTACACTTACCCTATTATTTAAAAAATTATTTATTATCACTGTCTGCAACACATTCTACTACAGAAAAGGTGCACCGGTACCCGTTGCCAGCGCCATCTGGATTCCGGGGGGCAATAGACAAAATGCTATTAAGCCCCGGATTCTGGGGGTCAATATACTTTTCCTTCTATAAAGCTTTGAAGTTATTTGTTGTAAGCGGTGTTTGTTTGACCGAGGTAAGTGACTAGTTTAGAAATATTAGAGATTGTTTATTACCTAGCTTTAGCAGTTTATTCGGCTTGGAAAATGTCGTTGCCTAACGAAAGTAAATATCGGCTAGTTTTGTATCGTTTTACCCATTGAGTGATCTATGATAATGTTGATTTAATAATGATAAAAACCAAGGTAAATAATATTTGAGTAAAGTTTATGATATGACAGGCAGTTTGGTAAGTGGTAAAACGAGAAACAAGTAGTTGAAAGTGAGGTATAAACAAAATTGGAAGAAAATGGACCCAAAATATCAAAACTTTATAAAAAGCAAGGGCCCAACCCTCTTCTGAAGATCTTCTCATTTCTAGCTTATTCACCAAATATTCCAACTTGTTGGTTCTACAGTTGAAGATCTCAATACTAACAGGGTTGGTGTTTACCACAATAGTTCTATCCAAAAAGTTGACACCAGGAACCGTGCTTCCAATCCTGAAGAACTGAAAGAATGTCTAGCAGCTAAGCTCTCACAGTTCACAAGCATGTGTTACTATTCATATTTAAGGAAGGCCAGTCAGCTTATGCCATCTAATTTCAGGGGAAAAGCTGGATTTGCCTCATAAGAAAATGAAAACCAAACTTCTTCTAACCTAAGGAAGTTAGATAGATTGGAAAAGAAGAAACTAAAGAGGGAAAATAACAAGATGAGGTCCAAAATTTCAAAACTTGCGCAAGTCACCAAGGCAGCATCTGTGTTATCAACTTCTGCTCTTCCGAGTCTGGCAAAACAGAAATTCTAGCCAACAGTAATAAGTCATTAGCCAAACCCAATTTTTAACAGTGAAGACCGCGTTGTTTTCACCAATCTTATTTTGGAGAACTGTCTACTCCCTCACCCATTCTAAAAAAAACCACATCAAATCCAAAAGCAACAATTATTGAAAGTCCAAGAAAAAGTGGAATTCTAGGAAGGCAGAAGGTGGGATTGAAGAGAAGGCAAGAAGCATTGAAGAGACTGGGAAGGTGCACTGCAAAGAGCTGAAGGTTTTAAGGTAAACTAAACGCCTCGTGTTAAATGAAATTAACACGAGGCGGTAAGCGAGTGTAGCGGTGACGTCCAAGCGAGACGATGGCTACGACGACGAAAATACAAGTGTGCAGAAAAAATGCAGATAACCTTTGTCTGTTTTTTCAGGGCTGGAAGTAAGAAATTGTCAATGATTGCAATTCCCTCGCTAACTCTCATTTTACATAACACAGATGTACTCCTACAAGAAACCGAACAAGAAATCATAATTAAGGTCTTCTGGCTACGTAAGAACTAATGAAGAATTCTTAGGTGGAGACATAATAAGCCATGAACGTTGATAGCTGGAACTTATTTCAAGAACAGAACAAAGGTCCCAACGGTAGGTCATTATTTTATGAAATCTTCTGTATTGTTTAATGTTTTTAAAATTTGTTTACAAGCATAAAGGAGATGCTTGTGCATTATATACAAAGTAAAAGAACACGTTTTGGCATACAGGGTCCGCAAATGTTTTCTGTTTTTAAAGATTAATACATGATCTAAAGATCTTTGCAGCGTGCCTTTTATTTCTATATTTTATTCTCTGGGTAACAACACAGTTTAGATTCACATTCATAGAGATAAATTATAATTTTTTTAGTGCTGGTGCCAGGCCACTGTGGAGAGAAAGGGTATAAGGATCTAAATATAAAGTTGTTCTTCAATCATTCTTTTAGCTTAAAACATGGAAAGTTAACTGTTTTACCTCACTATTCCTTAATTTCAAAAAAAGTCCCCTGACCCGTTTAACAACAACACCTTGGGGCGCCTTCACCGATTGAATTAGAGAGCTTGGCGGTGATGAAACTGATGGCGAAGAAGCTGGACCATTAAATCCTGCAGCAACCGGACGTTTCGTTACTTTTCGTTTACTTTTAGATGTATCGTGGCTCGGCGGTGAAGAGACAAAAACTGTTTGCGATGAAGCAGGAATTTGCAAACAAGATTCCGGAAGTGATAGCGCAGAAGATAGGATAAGAGCTCTTGTCTCAACGGAATCATTAGGGGTAACAAGTGCACTGGTAGGTAAAGAATGTGAACCCTGTGCTCTTACTGTTGAGATAGTAATTGTTATCAGGAAAATATTTGGACAGAGGCATAAAGGATAAAACTTACTTTTTTGTTGATCATCTACCAACTTCTGCAATTGCTCAGAAAGACAATTGCCAACTTTGCTTTTTTAAACCATTAACGATTAACGATTAACGATGGAAGACCACACTTTATCATTAGGAGATGCAGACAGCCAAACATATTGACCATTGAAATCCTGTGCCAACGATGCAAGCTGTAAAAAAATAATGTTGAAATAAAATACCCTAGTAACTATTTATCTATTTAACTAGCAACGTGAATCTTACCCTCTCAGTAATTCGCTCCATTCTGTTGTTCTTGGTCCGTGTCCCCCCCTGTATTGTCTTGCAATGCAATGAACGTTTAGTGGCATTGTGATTAATCTAAGCAGAAAATGTATAATAATGCAATATAAAAGGTTGAGGTGTAATTTGAGATACTTACTTTAACAAATTCATGGTTTTTCACTGCCTTGGCCTTTTTACTTTTTGGTTGTTTGCACAAGAAGTCTCAGTGATTAATAGAACTTCCTCCAACTCACTTGGTTTTTCTTTTTCTTCATTTGAATTGGAATGTAAAATGATGTTCTCCAACTCAGAGCTCGATGAATTCAATACATGGTACTCCGTATCTTCCATGGCAGTGTTGTAGCTATCCATTTTAGTATCTGTAAGAAAGAAAATAAGAAATCACCACGTTCAAAGAACAAAACAAATCACAAGATGTTATTTCCTTTTTCCTATTGGCCAGTTTTGGTTAAGTAGTCCAAGGCAAAATCGACTGGCGGCAATAATGGACGACTTATGGACGTGAATCTGAAACGCTATATGGCCATTAAACTCTGAATTTTCATGGAAAGACATTGATATAAAATAGATCCTAGTGATCAAAAAATAGCTATATAAAAGAGCTGCATTATGTCGGAAAAGCAATGCTTAATAATCACGATAAGTAGCCGAACGTGAGACCTTTTGAGTCCAAATTCAGGAATTTATGTGCAACTATGGCAGCTTTTAGGTTGTTTTTCTATTATTTTAAAACCCCAGATAATTTTAATCATTGGAAATGATGGGGACTAGACAGGACTATAACATCCTAAAAAATGAAAAATTTATTTAAATACTAAAATTGGGTAAATGAGGAAATTTTCTATTTAGCGGTAGCGTTATTTAACGAAATCTTTCAGCATATTAATACAAAATTTTAGTAAAAGAAAACAAATCTTACTGCGAAATGACCGTATTTTCTAGAGCTTTAGAAAAATGATTGAAGTATAAAAGATAAAATAATAACTCAAAAAATCTTTAAAATCTTTTTTTTTTTTGCTTAAGAAAAAAGCTTTCAAGAGCCTATATGAATCCCGTGCGCAATTTGCAGGTATGAAAAAAAAATTTCCTATAGTCGTCAGTTCAAATATTTCGGGTCAAGTCATTTATATTCACAAAGCTTGAGTCAATGCGGTTAGTTTGCATAAAGCATTAAGACAACCGCAAATAAAATAACGTAAATTAAGCGTACAGAGGGAACAATGCGTATTTTAGCCAAAAAATGTCTTTGGAGTTGATGTATTAATTCTTCAAATAAAAACACAGTGTTCTAATGAAATGAAATAGATTTTCTGAAATTTTTATTTCGTTACTCATTTTTGTTAAATTTTACACTTGCGCTATTGATGAACATAAAGCAGTAAAATTAGTTTTTTCCCTCCTCTTCCGATGATTCTTCTCCGCTCTCGGTATAATTATCATAATCATCAGATGCTTCTTGCAGAGCATCTAATAGGTTCTTCTTCTATTCTTTATTATCTTCTTTTTCCATTCTGTTTAAGAATTCCTGAGAATCAATTTCTATATCCTCTCTGAACTGGAAGTGGAACACTTCGGTAAATCTATGGATTAGCGGTGAAATAGGACTGAAACGAAATAGGACTTGAGAAATAGGACTGAAAATTTCCGGTCCTATTTCTGCAGGAGACATAGGACTGGGAGAAATAGGACTGACTTTTGAAATATTTTTGGACAATCTAATTTCTTCATGGCATCAGTCCTATTTCTCCATGGCATCAGTCCTATTTCTCCTCTCCACGGCATTATTCCTATATCTCCTTCGAGATAGTCCTTACTTAGTTAGTGAGCTAGTACCTTTACTTTGTTCCAATAGGAACGATGAGCCTCCAATTCGGTAGGCAATATATTGCGTAAGAGCTTCGGCTTGTATCCATTTTCCTTTTAAAAAAACCGATGGGATTAACTCATTAGGTAATTGTTGCTCATGGTTCACAAAACTTTTTTTTCTTATCATATTTTAATTTAAATTGCAGGAGAACATGAACTATGTTGTATTTAATAGAGTTCATTTAACAAAACACTATTAGACATTCTATAGAAATATTTATTACTTATATTGCACTTTATGTGATCATAACCAACTTTTCCAATTGCACTAATGTTTTACTATTTCATGCAACTATCTAGAGTTGAAACGAGCTTCACGTGAGCTTGAGCTTATCGTGAGCGGGCTCACTCATTTGGTAAACTTTGAGCTTGAGAGCGCTCTTTTTTTAATGTTCTTATTAACAATATTAAGCCTAGAAAATCTGAAATGTCATCGAAAAAAAGGACAACTGCTTCAGTTTCAGGAACCCCAACTCTTCAAACAAAAAGGCATCGTATTGGGAGTGATCAACTAAATCAAGTTGATTGTGAAACTGCTGATTTAGATAGCAACCTGATTCTGCCAGTGAAAGATAAAGAAAATTAATTGATGGGCCATTATGCCTACGTTGACTATTGTCAGTAGTTAGTTTCTATTGTTACTCGTTAATTACTAAGCCTGATTAGAATGATTTGGTAATTCTGCACATTCTCTTTCATTCAGCAGCAAGTGCAGTGTCGATAATGATGCAGTACTGGCTAATACTTCTACGGAAAATTCATGGATAAACAAAGGTGTTACTGAGCTTCCAACTAAATTCTTCCAGTTCATCGGGGTAATACAAAATGGGAAAGGCTTTCTGGTTAAATTTTTGAAGTGCCACCAGTTCAAAACTCTCAACAACAGCAAAGGGAAAATTGAATTACTTACGACTAATTCTGTGTACAATGCTAGAAGACACATGAAAGTACATTATCTTTCCTATTACTCTATTTCATTTAATCGTTTGCTTCTGAATGATTTTTCATTTGAGCATTAAATTATTTTATTCGTTTATTTTTGTTACAGCTAAAGCACCCTAATTTTTTTCAAGTTTTCAATTCTCTTTGGGCCGAAAAAGAAACAGACTGAAAAAATAGTGAAAAAGGAAAGTCAAACTTAAAGCAACCTAGTATAGTTGCACATTTAACGGATGGCACATCAAAATTCCCACAGATTAGAACTCAGGATGAATTAGATAAGGCAATTTTGGTGAGTCTTCAGTCTTGCAATTATACTTAACAGATAAAAATAATTAACTGGTAAATTTAAACATTGGTTTAGAACCACATCCTCGCCCATTTGCTTCCTTTTAGCGAAGTTGACAAGGAGGGATTTAAACAGCTTATTGGAGGCTTGATTGGCCCGCTGGTAATCAGAAGTCGTCCCTTTGTGGTTCAACTACTGAACGAGCAGTATGAACAAACCAAGAAGAATTTGTGTTTTGAACTATCGAAAGCCAGTTATGTATCAACAACAGCTGACTGTTGACAGTCAGGAGCAGCAGGACGTCCCATCGCCGAAATTTTCTAGGAATGACAGTTCACTGGCTCGAAGAGAAAGACATTAGCGCTTGCCTCGGAGTCCGTCAAATATTCGGATCGCATACCTACGATGTTCTAGCGGAAGCGATTTCCGACATGCACGCCGAGTTAACATTTCCAAAAAAGTAAATTTAACCATTACGGACAACGGTTCTAATTGTTTGAAGGCGTTTAGAATGTTTCAAGAAGCAAAAAAAGAATCTGAAAGGGAAGCTTGCGATGAAGACCTATTCGATGAGGAAGATGAGGAGTATGTTGTGTACATCGAAATTGGAGAAATCTTGGAGCGTCGTGTGGTGGAGAAATTTCTTGAAACATCTAACTCTGAAAGAGGAAACTCAACAGTTTCCAATGAAGCAGAAGAAAGCAGAGATCACGCGATCACGGCGACGAGGAACACATTCATCTTTCACCACATATGCGATGCACCTGCCACACACTGAACATCATCGCCACCACAGATGTCGGGAAAATTTCTAACCGCCAGTTCGTAAAACTTAAAAAATCTTTGGATTTCATTTGCAAAGTATTTGGAACAAGCAGTAGCGTAGCTCTTTGGCATCAGATATTATCAAATCTAAATTGGGTGAGCTTTTTGTGATCAACAATGCTACGAGATGCAACAGCTACTATGATGGGTTGGTCAAAGTAGAACATTTTGTGGACGAAAAAGATGATGCGCTGAAAGATACGTTCGACCATTTAAAAATCCCTAAATTTACTGCTGTTGAAAAAGAGTTCTTAAAAGAATTTGTTAGGGCGATGAAACCATTTGCACAAGCCCTAGATATTTTTCAAAACGAGGCAGATATGTCAATTGGATGCGTGCTGCCAGTTATTACGTTACCGAAGGAAAAACTGACTGACATGGAAGAAGACAGAAGCATCTGCCATTGCATTCCTCTTGTTGCCTGCTTATTGACAAACATTAGTGCAAGATTTGATTATCTTTTCAGTAACAACCATTTAAGATCGGCATCTCTATCTGACCCTAATTTCAAACTTTCTTGGGTCCGAGACGAAGAAACCAAGATGATTCATCAAGCTCTTCTCAAGAACGAAGTTAACATACAAGCTGCTGCCATAGTAGAACAGTAAGTTTTAAAGTATTTTTTATTTCTTCTCTAGCATCTTTAAATAACTGTTTTTTCTTACAGAAATGACAGTGAAGCTGATAGTTCGCCGAGTAAAAAACGATCAAGTAGTAACACTTTTCTGAGTGCACTACAGTAAAGAGCATCTACGGAAGTTAACGAGGTAGGTCGTTTTTTAAATGATGGATGTGGGTCCGTTAAATCCTCTCTTAAGGACTTAGATCGTTTCCCAACCATTAAGAAAATATTTGTGTAAGTATTTACTGAATAAGTTCTAACTTCGAAGCGTACTATTAACTTTTAGCCCCTTGCCTTTTTGGTAACATTAATAATTTTTTTTTTGTATAAAATAGGAAATGCAACAGCGCATTACCATCCTCCGCTGATTGCGAGCGCCTCTTTAGTACTGCAGGGCTCGTCTTTGTACCGAAGCGAACTAATTTGTTGGATTCCAATTTCGACAAACTGGTATTCATGAAGCAAAACGGCGTGTCTTTTAGAAATTGGAAAAGTTTGCCTTCGAAGACTCACCAAAAATGACTTGTGAGTGAATTGGTGGGAAAATACATTGTTCTTACTTACTAGTTTAATTTTTTTTTAAATTGCTTGAGCTTGAGCGAAGCTCAACTTTTTTTTACGAGCTTGAACCTGAGCTCCGCTTACTTTCAAGCCGTGAGCGGAGAGCTTGAGCTCACGTTTTGGTGAGCTAGTTTCAACTTCAGCCAGTCCTATTTCTCCCAGTCCTATTTCTCCTGTAGAAATAGGACTGGGAATTTTCATTCCTATTTCTCCAGTCCTATTTCGTTTCAGTCCTATTTCACCGGCTACCAATCTATGAACAACGCCGTTGATGATTTCACTGAGGCGGACAATTTTGGTGTTGGCCATTACTGGTCGACTATAGTCGAGATGAGTAATAGGTAATCCTGGTCTTAAAAATCATTTAATATGGTTGCATGAACTACAATAAGTGAGGACTTACTTTCATAGTTCTTGATACCTCTGTGAAGATCCTTACAGAGAGATGTGAGGGATCGCGTGAATTCTTCCATTTCCTTTTTTGGTAGTAGCTTCCTGATAACGAAGCACGAGCATCCAAGTGTCGATCAGCTCATAGTCTTTCCCAAGTAAATCTACAAAATAAGAGTTAATAAAAGATAGAACAAAATCACCAGGAAACATTTTATTTACAATTTTTGTTTTGATGCCAAAGAAAGCATCCTGTGTCCGTATTCTCTTTGGACACGATTATACCCTTCTGTTGAAGTAACTTGACAATCGCATCCACTCGTTTTTTCTTTTCGACATTATCTTCCTATTGCTTGTATGTGCCTTGCAGGTATCCAAATGATTTTAAAGGGGGAAAAATAGATTACTACAATGAGATATTTAGTTAGAAAAGTATTCAAAGATTTTTACCAAAAAAAGTCGCGTTACGAGTATGCAGAACTTTGATCATGTGGCACTCACCTCCAATTTTTTTGGGAGTAGCTCCATGTCCCAATCGCTTTTAAGATTTTTACTTTTCACTAGCTTTGCTTGATTCTTCAATCTGATCAGAATTTGTAGTAGAAGTTCCTCCTTTACGCCACGGTGGTCAAGAAGGTCTTCCCATAAAAATTAGATCTGCGCTTGGCCTACAAAACTTTGTTTTTTGGAGAACTCGAGTCAATAAAATAAATAAGACTTATGCTATTTAACCGTAAACAAAGCGCAGCCATCATACGTTTTTCTTTGTCTACATTGCAGGCGAGAATAGAGCTTTTTATATCGTCTCTCCTACCTGCACAAAATATTTAAAATGTCGCGTTGAAAAACTAAATGCGGTACAGATAAACAAATATACTGGCTCTGCTCTGATGCTTCGTCGTTGGGCCGAGACGGGATATGTAGAAAAAAACTTGTTCTTTTTCTTTTCCTAACATATCCGCTCCATCCTTTTGACAATGTACATTATAGAGCACCTAAAATGGCATACGATTGCATTGTCAATAGATTGATTGAAATATTTAATATACCCTGCAAGCCCATGAACGGCCTAGACCATGAAAGCGTGAAGGAAAGGGAACCATGTCCTCAGTTAGCTTCTTGTATTCCGGATTAGATTCGCCGAAAAGATTGCCAACTTTAGTAGCGAAAGGCCAATACTTGCATACAACGTCGTTGCAGAAAACCTTTGTCCCCATTTGGTGTGATTTCAGATGCTGGAGATGGGTATTTTTGAATGTTTCTCCCTTGAACAAGTTGGCCGAGAAAATGACATACATCATTTCCTGTACCCTAAGAAAATTTATACTTAAAATATAGGGGACTGTTGGTGAAAGAGGATTTACCTTCGGGATCTTTCTTCTATTTTTGAAATATGTTCGCTAGCCATTTTTACGTCTCTATATAAGGATTCTCCTTGACGATTTAAATAAGTAAACGATATTTAATAAGTAAATTCAATAGTTTTAAACTAATTATGCTTACTCTTTTGCTGACGCAAATCGGTATAGTTTTCGATTCGCAACCGCGTGCATTCCATGAGGATGGTTACTGTCACCTACGGTGCTGCCCTCGCGGGCAGGGCTGTAGGGGGCACGGGCCTATGCAGTTATTGTGCCATATCAGTTCACTTTGTCTGTTTGTTTTGGGGGTGGGGAGTCGTCTTTTGTTACACCCCAGTTCAGTTTTTTTAGTATTCATTTAAGTATCAACCCAGACAGTTGGCTTTTGTCTCGTTTCAGCTTTTTGACCCAGACAAGTGGTCCAGTTTTTTTCTGTCTCGCCGTTTTCCGTGGTTTCGTCTACAAGTATTGCGTCTGAGTCCCTTCTTTCCCTTTTTGCTAAATCAAGTGTTTTCGGTTTTTTCTTATTCCTCAACTCTGAAAAATACAGTTTGTCTCCTTTCTACATCATTTCTCATTTTCAATCACCCTCATCATTCACCCATCTCATTCTGTCTCTGTTACAACTCTTTTGCACGGGAGTCTGTAACGACGAAACCCGTAACTGCCGAAACCCGGGATTTGACGAACACGTGCATTTCCCGTCCTCGTCTGTAAAACCCTCGCTTGAATTGTAAATTGTCGGGTATTCTCCCTGTAAAAACTTTGGCAGACGTCCACGCCAGCCTGAAGGCACCCACCTGTCCACCACGCGTTTACCATCTGACTTGAAGATCGGTGTATCTATGTGAATCATCGACATCCGTTAACGTGTGACTCTATCAGCCTATAATAACGTTTCTACGTCATGAGTGAAGCCGTACCCAAAGCCGAAAATATGGACTTGGACGACCATAACCCAATGGTAGACGCATCGAAACCTGAACGGCAGAAGAGTGAAGGCCATTACTTCCCGAAAACGATCTCAAGAAGAAACGTGGGAAGAGAACGGCGGCCCACACGAAGTTAACGACACAACTCAGAAAGGCACTGGAAGACTACAAGATGGGAGCCATCAGATTGAAAAGGCTGCAAGTAACAGCATGGCGTGACGAATTGATTCGTATATACGACGAAGTCAAAGAAATACACAACAAGCATACAGAAAGTATATCCGGCATGACTGAGCAACAACGTCAAGCATGTGACAAGTGGAAAGTAGATTTCGTAACGGATCACGTCGAAATTATCAAATTCGCGAGCCGATACGCAACTTCCTCGAATCAATCCGTCAGCTCGATCGGGACATCAGCCTCGGACATCACATGCAGTACCACGTTATCCTGAAAGAGGCGTACCAACGCTAAACCAGCCAGCCTCCTCCAACAATCAAGCCAAGGGGAGTTGAAGACTGAAGCACAGATGCTGAAGCTGGAATTGAAGTTGGAAACGGCAAGGGTTCAGATGGAAGCAAACACAACTTCCATCACAAAAACCCTCAATACGGCTTTAAGGAGCATGAGTGAACAACTGAGTAAACTCATTGATAGCTCAAGAGTAACGTCCAAAGATATCGCGGCCAACAACACGTTAGTCCGGGAAGCACATCACACGTTGGACGGTTTGGATCAGAAAATTGACGCAGTTAATGTGGAGTTAAGAGCAAAAATCGAAGACCTTCGAACGGAAGTAGACGTGATGAAGGTTCAGCCCCGAACGATTCAAGATCAGCGACCTCCTGAGCGACCACAAGTCTTACCAACTTGTCAAGACGTTTCTACCCTGTCACCCCGCCGCACGATGGAAGATGCAGTCCGACACCGCAAAAGATTGGTCGCCGCCGATGCATCTCTACGAGACCCGCGGCGAGGGGCGATGGCCACGATGAGGTCCAGTTGCGACCATACGGATCATAACGAAGATGAGCGCTCTGAACGTTCACACACCCACAGTCAAGTTAATCGTCCTCACAGCAGCTGCTGCAATCGCCTACAACCTCCAAACTTCAAGATCCAGCCGTTTGACGGTAACCCGAAGAATTACGCGCGATTCAAGGCCAAATTCCAGGCCTTGTATGAAGAGTATGAAGATTCTCCGGTAATTCTTTTTATGTTAGAGGAGCTGCTAGCCGAAGAGGTATGAAACGAAATCGGTGAATGTCTTACCGACGGAACAATGTACTCCGTGGTGTGGGAACGTTTAGATGCGGTCTACGGTCGTACTGAGATCATGGATCAGACGTACCTCTACGACCTTTTACAGGTCCCGCCACTGAAGAGCTTGATGCTGCCAGCCTCAAGACTTTCGCAAACCGTCTTTACGGAGCTGTAGCTACGCTCTCAAAATCGAAGTACACCCACGAGCTGTACAGCCGTACCACCTTGATGGCCCTTGACGCAAAACTGGCGCCCTACCTCAAGGATAAGTGGAACGAAAAACGGAAAAAGACAGGCGTAGAACTGAATGTTCTAGACCTAGACGACTGGGTAACGTTGAAATCCATGAGCAAACCACATGGAAAAAATGTATTCGAGTCTTTACCCACGTCGACGTCCAAAGGTGTAAAGTTCGACGAAAGGAAGCACGTCAAGAGACCCAGCTTCCCACACACGTCGAGCATTGGACACGTATCGACGATGGAAGGTTCGAGATCATCGGCGTCATCATCTTTAGCAACAATGCCTTCAAGGAGCTGATTAACATCGGGGAAGATACAAGACGAGAAGGTGGAGGTGGAACGGTGGAGGTGCCTTGTATGTAACGGCAGGGCACAAAATTTCTCAACCTGTACCGCTTTCATGTCTCTACCGCCCACGAAAAGGGCTGAGAAGTTTGGGGAAAAAGTCTGAAAGATGTTTGTTATGTCTTACGGGAAAACACGAACGCAAGGAGTGTCCCCGGGATATCAGCTGTACTATTGCTGGTTGTACTGGAACCCGACACCACATCTTGCTTCATGGATCCGAATTCATCCCATTAAGGAGGCTCGCGGATCAACCTGCCCTATCAGCGGCACTATCGACGGCTTTCCTGGGCACCTTGACCCATCTGGAAACAGTAAAACGACGCGTACATTTCAAGATTGTACCGGTTCGTGTTAGAGCGGGTGAAACATGGGTCGACACTTTCGGTTTCCTGGATACCGGAAGCGACACCACGCTAATTAGGAGCAACCTAGTAAAGAAGTTGGGACTCGTTGGGCCGTCTAAACGCATCAACGTTGTCTCGTATGACGGAGCCACGTCTAACGTTACGGCTTCGTCGTAAACTTCGCCTTAACATCTCGTGATAAAAGCCAGTTTGAAGTCAAGCACGCTTACGCCGTCGAAAATCTGAAAGTGACGCCGAATTCGCCGATCGACCCTCGACAGTTGGAGTCATGGACACACCTACGTGGTATTGCCGTCCCGACCGTTCAAGAAGAGGACGTGACCGTGCTGATAGGAATCGACGTCGCAGAGGCCCATGATCATGTAGTTTCCATCAAGCCGCCGGCTGGAACGATTGGGCCCATCGCCTTCAAGACGTCGTTTGGTTGGTGTTTCGGTGGACAAACGGGTCCACTACAAGACAGACGCCCGTTCATCGCTCATCTGGCCACCGAGGAACGCCCCGAAGACCTAAACGAGCTGGTGAAGAAGTTTTGGCAAAATGAGGCCAACGAAGTAGAAATAGAAACGCCCGTTCTTTCTGAGGATGACCTACGTGAAAAACGCATCCTCGAATCTTCCGTAAAACGTATTAGTAACCAGTATCAAGTCAGCTTAATGTGGAAAGCCGACGAAGTAAATCTCCCAAACAATCGGGTGTCTGCATTGAAGAGGCTTTACGCTCTCGAATGACGTTTCCATCAAGACGCGGAGTTTGCCCAAAGGTACGATGAAGTAGTCCAGGAGTATATCGGCTTGAAACATGCCCGACTCCTCACGACTCAAGAAGCCCGGACGGAGACGAACAAGACGTGGTATGTACCACAACACGGGGTCGTGAGCCCATCCAGCTCACCGACCACGGTTCGTGCTGTATTCGATGGAGCTGCTGAGTTCGGCGGCACATCGATAAACCAAAACTTACTTCGGGGACCTAACCTACTCGTTAGCTTGCTCGGTGTGCTAATCCGCTTTCGCCACAACCTCATGCCGGTCGGAGCAGACATCGAGAAAATGTTTCATCAAGTGAAAGTTCCCGAAGAAGACCAGGCAGCCTTCCGATTTCTCTATCGGACGCCTGGCAGTATTTCAGCCCCGTTAACGTACCAGACGACTGTTCACGTATTCGGAGCCATATCCTCTTCGATGAGCTGCATCTTCGTCCTCAACAGGACGGCCGATGATCACCGCAACCAGTTTCCAGACGTAGCTGATAGTGTTCGACGGAATTTTTACGTTGACAATTACCTCAACTCTTTTGACTCTGAAGACGAGGTCATCAAACCGTCCCGCCAAATGAAATCCCTTCTCCAGTTGGATGGGTTCAACCTGACAAAGTGGACGTCGTCATCAAAAACGGTGATAGCAGCGCTACGAGAGTTCGGCCTCGCCTCACCAACTCTGGATCTGGACTTGGAGAACCTCCCCGTCGAAAGAACCCTTGGAGTAATGTGGGACAGCGAACGAGATATTCTGACGTTCAAGATTCGGAAGCCGCCAAACAACGTGACCCTCACGAAGCGAGCCTTCCTCAGCATCATCTCTAGTGTCTACGACCCGCTGGGACTTGTCGCACCTGTTATCTTCATAATGAAGTCATTACTCCAAGACATTTGGACAAACGAAGAACGGATTGGTTGGGACGACGTTTTGCCTGAACCGTTGAGCAAACGCTTCTACTTCTGGTATGATCATCTGGAAAATTTGGAATCTCTGTCAGTTCCGAGATGCTTCCGTTTTAAACGAGGACGTTGGACTCAACAGCACCTCCACGTCTTCACGGATGCAAGCTCCAAAGGTTACGGAGCAGTAGCCTATTTCCGCACTGTATTCGAAGATCAGTCCATCAACGTGTCTTTCGTTCTGTCGAAAACACACGTCACGCCGGTGAAAGGTCTCACGATTCCACGTCTAGAGCTACAAGCTGCAGTAGAAGGTCTCAACACCGCCCTCACAATTTGTCGTGAACTAGAAATCGACCTTCGCCAAGTGACGTTCCACACGGACTCACAAAGGGTGCTGCGGTGGATCCATTCCAAAACCTGCCGATTTGAAGTCTTCGTCAACAACCGCATAGGAAAAATACTCCGGAACACAGGTCACCGACAGTGGCGTCATGTTGCTGGAGACTCGAACCCAGTGGATCTCTGCAATAGGGGTATCGATCCAAAGGATGTCGACGAATTGGTCTACTTCCATCGAGGACCTTCGTTCCTGAGCCTAGACCCCTCAGAATGGTATATCTGGGAAGAAATTACAGAGCCTGAAGAACGGGATGTAAACGTGATCCCCGTCTTAGCAGTCACGACGGAAGATGAGAACCATGTCATCGACCGATGTGTCGGACTTTTTTCCAGCCTGTTGAAACTGCAACGAGTGATGGCTTGGAGTCTAAGATTTGCCAACAACGCTAGAGCAAGACTACGTGAAGAAAAACCCATGGTCGGAGAGTTAACGGTAGAAGAAATGGTAACGTCGATAACAAAATGCATCATACGTGCACAGGAATTGGCCTTTACTGAAGAATTCTACGCCCTTCGCAAGAATCTAGAATTACACCTCAGATCGAAGCTTCGTACATTCATGCCCTTCTTGGATGAAGCCGGACAGCTGCGAATAGGCAGACGTATACTTCACGCGCCAATAGATTATGCAGCCAAGCACCCCATACTCCTACCAGCGACTTAACTCTTAACAAGAAGGATAATATGGGATTATCATGTTAGAAACATGCACGTCAAGACAGAGAGATTCCTGACTGACCTCCGTTCCCGCTATTGGATACTTTCTGGACACAAAGTGGTAAAATCCGTGATCAACAATTGCTGGCCTTGCAAGCGCACGTCGTCGACGCCTAGCCCGCCGTTGATGGCTTCCCTTCCAGTACATCGTTTAACGCCCCATCTGACCGCGTTCACGTACACAGGGATCGATTACTTTAGTCCCTTGACCATACGAGTTGGTGGAAGGGGAAGAAGACATGAAAAACGTTGAGTCAGCCTACTCACGTGGTTGACGACCCGAGCAGTTCACCTGGAGGTAGCCAAGGGACTTAGTATGGAGGAATTCTTACTCTGTTTCTCTCGTTTTGTAAGCCTACGCGGAAAACCGAAAGTCGTTTACAGCGACAATGGGACAAACTTTGTCGCCCCCGAGCAAGAGTTGCGACAAGCACCAAGACAAGACAAGAAAGGTTACCAAACACCAAGAACTCCAAACAGTAATGGCTTGTCAACAAATAGACTGGCACTTCTCTCCACCCCATGGGCCCCACTTCGGTAGTGTTTGGGAAAGGTTCGTACAGTGCTGCAAACGGGCAATGAAAACCAGCATCGGTAATTGCCTAGTCACGGACCAAGTGCTGCGAACCGTTATCGCTGAAGTGGCAGCTTTGTTAAACGCCCGGCCGTTAACCCATCTGAGTATGGATCCAGAAGACCCGGATCCCTTAACGCCAAATCACTTTCTATACGGTGGAGTTCGGCCGTATTTGCCCCTACAGTTGGCCGACGTGGAAGATATGAACGTAACCAACAAGCAATTTCTGCAAAGTCAAGCCATCCTCTAACATTTTTGGAATAGATGGTTACGTGAATACGTTCCACACTTAACAGAAAGAAGAAAATGGCAAGAAAATAGGCCTAACGTCACCGTGGGAGATCTGGTTTTGGTAATCGAACCGAATACCTTGCGTGGGCAGTGGCCGATGGGAAAAGTGCTCGAAGTTATTCCCAGCACTACGGATAATGGTGTTCGAATAGTAAAGGTGAAGCTCAGCAACCATCCAATACCATGTATTCGACCGGTGGCCAAATTATGTATCATAGTTGCGGCAAAAGAGCAACAAGTTTACGCAAAAGAAGAAAAAACGGAATCTTCCACAGCGTAAACGTTCAATTTCAGTATCGTTAAATGTAAATACTGTCTGTAATGGAGCTACAAACAGTAGCTCATTGCGTGCATTTCCCGTCCTCGTCTTTAAAACCCTCGCTTGAATTGTAAATTGTCGGATATTCTCCCTGTAAAAACTTTGGCAGACGTCCACGCCAGCCTGAAGGCACCCACCTGTCCACCACGCGTTTACCATCTGACTTGAAGATCGGTGTATCTACGTGAATCATCGACATCCGTTAACGTGTGACTCTATCAGCCTATAATAACGTTTCTACGTCATGAGTGAAGCCGTACCCAAAGCTGAAAATATGGACTTGGACGGCCATAACCCAATGGTAGACGCATCGAAACCTGAACGGCAGAAGAGTGAAGACCATTACTTCCCGAAAACGATCTCAAGAAGAAACGTGGGAAGAGAACGGCGGCCCACACGAAGTTAACGACACAACTCAGAAAGGTAGTGGAAGACTACAAGATGGGGGCCATCAGATTGAAAAGGCTGCAAGTAACAGCATGGCGTGACGAATTGATTCGTATACGACGAAGTCAAAGAAATACACAACAAGTAGAGTCCCTTTATTCCCTTTTTGCTAAATCAAGCGTTTTCGGTTTTTTTCTTATTCCTCAACTCTGAAAAATACAGTTTGTCTCCTTTCTACATCATTTCTCATTTTCAATCACCCTCATCATTCACCCATCTCATTCTGTCTCTGTTACAACTCTTTTGCACGGGAGTCTGTAACAGTTACCACATATTTTGCAATTGCCATGGCGTCGGATGATTTCCTTTTCTTTCAGTTAGTGAAAATATTCAAACTCTCTACGGGCAAGGTTAAAAAGTTGTCACCTACGGTGCTGCCCTTAAGGGCAGGGCAGTAGGAAGGTGCAGGGCCTGCTCGTTTTAGTAGGGTTTTTTTTGTTGTAATTTTTGTACACCAAGAGACAGTTCGCATCTTAGTATAGCCCACAGTCAGTCGTCTCGTTTTTTCCCTCCAGCCAAGTACTTTGTTTGTACTCACTCTCAGTTTTTTTGTGTCTAGTTCAATCTTCCGCTTCCCATTTTTTGCCTCTCTCTCAAACATAGAAATAAAGTGTCCGTCATTCCCACCAAACCATCTCTCCATTTCATTTACGCTTATCACCCGCCATTACTCGCATCTTTCCCATAGACAAGGGGGAAGAGAAAGGCAGCCCACACGAAGTTAACGACCCAGCTCAAAAGAGCAGTGGTAGATCACAAGATGGGAGCCATTAAATTGAAGAAATTGGAATTTGCAGCATGTCTTGACGAATTAATTCGTATCTACAACGAAGTCAAAGAGGTACATCTAAGGTACCCACACGGAACAATGGGCTCCTCAGTACCTCTGCAGAACTTCCCCCTGTCCTCCTCAGTCTTCTCCATAACCGTCCGAAATTCCTCTTAGAACCCTCTTTTTTGTCACCTAGTAGCTGCCTGACAGGCTCTTCAGTCCCTCTTACATCATCCTCAGCTAGTGCCAAGAACCTCCCACGATGAAAAATAAATTGTGTGACACATGTATTCCATGTACCTAGCGGCTTTCTATAAGTTTTATAGCATTTGAATGTAATTAAAACATAAAATAAATTTTAAACGACAGAAACAGAATATTTGAAATTGTGTATTCAATTTCAAAAACTTTATCTTTTATTGGGATTCGCGGTGAAATAGGACTGAACCGAAATAGGAATGGGAGAAATAGGAATGACTTAATATATTTTAGGAAAGTCCCATTTCACCAAGACATTAGTCCTAGTACTATTTAAAGATAGCCCTATTTTTTTAATTGTTCCAATTGGAACGATAAACCTCCCAGCCGATATGCAATAAATAGATAGATAGGCAATAAATTGCACAAAAGCGTCGGCTTATATCCATTTTCCTTTTTAAAATACCGATGGTGTTAACTCATTAATTTAATGGTTCACAAAACCTTTTTTTTCTTATGCTATTTCAATTAAAATTACAGGAGAACATGCACTATATTGTATTTAATAGAGTTGATTTAACAAAATACTATTAGAGCAAAATCAGAAATAACTATTGCTTATATTGCACTTTATGTGGTCATAACAAACTTTTCCAATTGCACTTATGTTTTACTATTTCATACTACTATTTTACGTAATATACAGCTCTTACATATTCTGATTTGGCTCTACTAGTATTTTATTAATTATTTATTAAATACCATGTCATGTCCAGTTACGGAGGAGGTGCAATACGTTAGTCTATAGGCTTTTTTAGGTAGTATGATTGAAATCGGTCTCATATTTCACTTATTGTAGTGCTCGACCTCTATCCTATTGAAAGAGTTTTATTGTTTGTGTTTTTAATTATTTTTTTTGGTTGCCTTTGTTAGTTTATTAACGTTAGCGATTAATTTTTGCAACACACACATTGTCTTCGTCATTCGTGTGAAAAACAGCCGCCTTCATAATTTTTTGAATTAACAATGGTAAACCCCAAAATTTACATGATCTAATAATTTTGCTTGATTTTATATATTTCTTTGAAACTGCCAAATGTTTTTGTGATACTTTACAACGCACGAGTCTTACTTTCATGGAGGAACCTTCAAAAGCACTCCTGAGGATATCATCAACAATTTCTTGAATTGAAAATATTGGCATGTTTCTCCACAATTTTCCAGTCTCTTGTGGCCTTCCTCAGTGCTTCTCAACGGTATGATTGTTGCGCTGGGGAGGCTAAGAGCCTTTTAGGAGGTTTCCAGGAAGGAGATGCGCCGTGTGGGTATACAGATAAAATACCCGGCCTACCTGATCAGCAACGTCAAGCATGTGACTAATGGGAAGTTGAATTTGAAACTGATTATGTTGACATTATCAAATTTGCAAGTCGTTACGCCACTTCCTCAAACCCGTCTGTTAGTTCAATCGGGACATCAGCTTCAGATATCACGAGCGGTACCATGTAATCCGAAAAAAGGCCATCCAGCTTTAAACCAACTAGCCTTCTCCAACAATCAAGCCATGGGGAGCTTGAGACCCAAGCTCAGATGCTGAAGCTGGAATTTAAGTTGGAAACCGCAATGGCTCAGATGGAGGCAAATACGACTTCCATCACAGAAACCCTTAATAAGGCGTTAAGAAGTATGAGTGAACAGGTAAGTAAACTCATTGAGAGTCAAGAGTTACGTCCAACGATTTCGCTGCCAACAACACGCTAGTAAGGGAAGTACACCAAACGTTGGACGGTTTTGATTAGAAGATTGACGTAGCCAAGATGGAGTTGATCTTCGATCTTCGAAAATCTTCGAAAATCTCCGGAAAGATCTTCGATTCGAAGTAGACGTGGTGAAGGTTCAACCCCGAACGTTTCAAGACCAACGACTTCCCGAGCATCACAGGGCTTACCGACTCGTCAATTGTTACAATCCTGTCCCCTTCCAGGACGATCGAGGATGCAGTCCGACATCGTAGACGAATAGTCGCCGCCGATACACCTATACGAGATCCACGGCGAGGGACTTTGGTAACGACATCTTCCAGTTGCGACCCTACGAATCATGATGAAGATAAGCGCTCGGAACATTCACATAACATCGATAACGTCAATCGTCCTCACGATGGCTGTTGCAGTCGCCTACAACCTCCAAACTTCAAGATCCAGCAGTTTGACGGTAACCCGAAGAATTATGCTCGATTAAATGCCAAATTCCAGGCCTTGTATGAAGAGTTTGAAGACTCTGCGGTACTTCTTTTCATGTTGAAGGAGATGCTAGCCGAAGAGGTACGCAACGAGATCAGCGTATGTCTGACATACAGAACAATGTACTCCGTGGTGTGGGGCGTCTAGACGCGGTCTATGGTCGCACTGAGATTATGGACCAGATATATCTCGACGACCTTCTACATCTCCCGCCATTGAAGAGACTAGATGCTGCTAGCCTCAAGACTTTCGCAAACTGTCTGCGCGGAGCAGTAGCCACGCTCTCAAATCGTAATACACCTAAGAGCTGTACAGCTGTACCACCTTGATGGCTCTGAAGCAAAATTGACGCCTTATCTCAAGGATAAGTGGAACGAAAAACGAAAAAAGCAGACGTAGAAGTGAATGTTCTAGACCTAGACGACTGGGTAACGTTGAAATCCATGAGAAAACAGAGTCTTTACCCACGTCGACGTCCAAAGTTGTAAAGTTCGACGAAAGGAAGCACGTCAAGAGACCTAGCATCCCACACACGTCAACTGTTGGACACGTATCGACGATGGAAGGTTCGAGATTATCGGCGTCATCATCTTTGGTAGGATTATCTAGGTCATCAGCAACCATGCCTCCAAGGAGCCGATCAACCTGGGGAGAGATACAAGCGGAGAAAATGGAACGATGGAAACGCCTTTATGTAACGACAGGCCAGCAATCCTTCAACATTTACTGTCTTCATGTCTCTCAAGGCCAGAAAAAGGGCTGCGAAAGTATTCAAGTCTGGAAGATGTATGTTATGTCTTACGGGAAAGCACGAACGCAAGGAATGTCCCAGGGATGTCAGCTTTACTATTGCTAGGTGCACTGGACCCCATCACCACACCTTGCTTCATGGATCTGAATTCATCCCATTGAGGAGGCTAGCGGATCCACCTGCTCCATCAGCGGCACCATCGACAGTATTCCTTGAGACCTTGACCCATTTGGAAAGAGTAAAGCGACGTATACATTTCAAGATCGTACCGGTTCGTGTTGGAGCTGGTGAAACATGGGTCGACACTTTCGGTTTCCTGGATACCGGAAGCGACACCACGCCGATTAGGAGCGACGTAGTAAAGAAGTTGGGACTCGTTGGGCAGCCTAAACGCATCTCTTATGACGGGGCCACGTCTAAAGTTCCGGCTTCCGTAGTAAACGTCCCTCTAACATCTCGTGATGGTAAAAGCCAATTTGAAGTCAAGCACGCTTACGCCGTCGACAATTTGAAGGTAACGCCAAATTCGACGATCGCCCCTCGACAGTTGGAGGACGTGACCGCGCTGATAAGAATCGACGTCACAGAGGTCCATGATCATGTAGCTTCCATCAAGCCGCCGGCTGGAACGACTGGGCCCATCGCCTTCAAGACGCCGTTTGTCTGGTGCTTGGGTGGAGAATCCACTACAAGATGGACGCCCGTTCATCGCTCATCTGGCCACCAGGGAGCGTTCCGAAGACCTAAACGAGTTGGTCAAGAAGTTGTAACAACTTGAGGCAAACGAAGTAGAAGGAGAGCAGCTCGTTCTATCCGAGGATGATCTACGTGGAAAACGTATCCTCGAATCTTCAGTAAAAAGTATTGGTAACCGGTATCAAGTCGGCTTAATGTGGAAAGCCGACGACGTAAACCTCCCGGACAATCGGTCGTCTGCATTGCTGCAAGAGCCTCTGCGCTCTCGAACGACGTTTTCATCGAGACGCGGAGTTTGCTCGAAAGTATGATGCAGTAGTCAATGAGTACATCGGCTTGAAGCATGCCGGACTACTCACGACTCAAGAAACACGGAGGGAGACGAACAAGACGTGGTATCTACCACACAACGGGGTCGTTCAGTTCGAGTTCCAGCTCTTCAACCAAAGTTCGAGTTGTTTTCGATGGAGCTGGTGAGTTTGGTGGCACATTGGTAAACCAGAACTTGCCTCTGGGACCCAACCTTCTTGTTAGCTTGCTCGGTGTGCTCATCCGCTTTCGCCGCAACCTCATACTGGTCGAAGCAGACATCGAGAAAATGTTTCATTAAGTGAAAGTTCCCGAAGAAGACCAGGCAGCTTTCCGATTTATTTACCGGACGTGTGGCAGTATTTCAGCCCCGTTAACGTAGCAGGACGGCTCACGTATTTGGAGCGGTATCATCTCCGACCACCTGTATCTTCGCCCACAACAAAACGGCCGATGATCACTGCGATCATTTTCCAGAAGTAGCTGACAGGACAGCTGACAGAAGTGTTCGACGTTATTTTTACGACGACAACTACCTCGACTCCTTCAACTCCGAAGACGAGGCAGTCAAACCTTCCCGCCAAATGCAAGCCCTTCTACAGTTAGGCGGTTTTAACTTAACGAAATGGACGTCGTCATCTAGGACGGTGATAGCATTGGTTCAAGAATTCGGCCTCTCTTCGCCAACTCTGGACCTAGACTTGGAAAAACTCCCCGTTGAGAGAACGCTAGGAGTGATGTGAACAACAGGGAGAGAGATATGCTGGCGTTCAAGATTCGAAAGCCGTTGAACAACAAGACCCTCATTAAGAGAGCCTTCTTAAACATCATCTCTAGTGTCTACGACCCGCTGGGACTAGTAGCTCCTGTTGTCTTCCTCATGTAGTCTTTGCTCCAAGACATCTGGACAAACGAGAAACGGATTGGTTGGGACGACGCGTTACCTGAAGCGTTGGGTCAACGTTTCCATTGCTGATACGACCACCTTGAAAATTTGAAGTCTCTCCCGGTTCCGAGATGTTTCCCATTCCAACGTGGACGTTGGACTCAACAACACCTCCACGTCTTTAGGGATGCAAGCTCCAAAGGTTACGGAGCAGTAGCTTACTTCCGTACCGTATTCGAGGACCAGTCGATCAAAGCTTCGTTTGTTATGTCAAAAACATACGTTACACCGGTGAAAGGTCTCACGATTTCAGGTTTGGAGTTGCAAGCTGCAGTAGAAGGTCTCAATATCGTCCTCACGATTTGTCGTGAACTGGGAATCGACCTGCAACAAGTAACCTTCCACACGGACTCACAAACGGTGCTGCGTTGGATCCATTCGAAGACCTGCCGATTTTAAGTTTTCGTCAACAACCGCATCGGTAAAATACTCCGAAACCCGGGTCGTCGACAATGGCGTCATGTTGCTGGAGACTCCCATCCCGCAGATCTCTGCAGTCGGGGCATAGACCCAAAGGATGCCAACGAGTTGGTCAACGTTCACAAAGGACCTCCGTTTCTGTATCTGGACCCATCAGAATGGTACACTTGGGAGGAAATTACGGAGCCAGAAGAACGGAATGTAAACGTGATTCGTATCCTGGCGGTCAAAACGGAAGATGAAAACCACGTCCTTGATCGACGGTTCACCCGTTTTTCCAGTCTGTTAAAACTGTAACGAGTTTTAGCTTGGAGTCAAAGATTTTCTAAAAACGCTCGGGCGAAATTACGTTGCGAGAAACCCATGGTCGGAGAGCTAAAGGCGGAAGAGATAGTAACGTCGCTGGCAATATGCATCAAACGTGCGCAGGAATTGGCCTTTGCTGAAGAACTCTACGCCCTTCGCAATAATCTGGAATTGCCACACAGATCCAAACTTCGCATCTTCAAGCCCTTCTTGGATGAAGTCGGGCAGTTACGAGTAGTTGGACGTATACTTCACGCGCCAATTGACTACGCAACTAAACACCCCATACACCTGCCAGCTACTCAACTTTTAACTTAAGACCTAGAGGGACACCTTCACGTCAAGGCCTAGAGGGTGCTGACTGAGCTACGTTGGCGCTATTGGATACTTTCTGGACGCATAGTAGCAAAATCAGTAATCAACAGCTGCTGGCCTTGCAAGCGCACGTCGTCGAAGCCTAGCCCTCCATTGATGGCTTCCCTACTAGCACACCGTTTAACACCTCACCTACCAGCGTTCACGTACACGGGGATCGACTACTTTTGGCCTTTAACGGTACGAGTTGGTGGAAGAGGTTGACGACATGAAAATCGCCGGGTTAGTCTGTTCACGTGCCTGACGACACGAGTTGTCCACCTGGAAATAGCCGACGGACTTAGTAGGGAGGAGTTCCTACCCTACAGACCAAGTATTACGAACCGTCGTTGTTGAAGTGGCAGCTCTGTTAGATGTCCGGCCGTTAACGCACCTAAGTATGGATCCAGAAGATCCGGATCCCTTAAAGCCAAATCACTTCCTATATGGTGGAGCTCGGCCGTACTTGCCCCTTCAGCTGGCCGATGTGGAAAATATGAACGTTACTACCAAACAGTTTCTGCAAAGCCAAGCGATCCTCCAACATTTCTGGAAAAGATGGCTACGTGAATACGTTCCCCTCTTGACAGAAAGAAGTAAATGGCAAGAAAATAGACCTAACGTCACCGTAGGAGACTTGGTGCTTCTAATCGAACCAAATACCTTACGTCGGCAGTGGCTGTTGGGCAAAGTGCTTGATGTTATTCCCGGCCCTACTAACAATGTTGTCCGAGTAGCGAAACTGAAGCTCAGTAACCATCCAAGACCATGCATTCGTCCGGTGGCTAAACTATGTGTTATGGTTGCGGCAAAGGAACAAGAAGTTTATGCCAAAGAAGAAAGAACGGAATCTTAAATAGCGTAAACTTTTATTTGGATAGTTGAGATTCGTACATACTGCTTGTGCCAAAGCGCAAAATCAAAATTGAAAAATTCACCAAGTGCAATCCTGTAATGTCGACACATAAATGCAACCAACGTAGAAAATTGCAACTTAAACCCTGGTGGAGGATACACTAAGCTCAGCGCCACGTATATCCAAGTTCAATTGTAGGGCAAAGGGCAAAAGTCAGGTCGCTTGCTGTTTAGTAACACGAAAAACCTTGAAACCGTTTAGTTTACCCTGCTAGCAGACGACATTCAGTTGACCTGACTTCGCCTAGTGAAAACGTCCCTTGTGAACTTCTACGTGAAACGTGAACGAAATGGCTGAATATCCACTTCCATCAGCAGCATCGGTGAAGGAAAAGTTGAAAGTGAGTAGGGAACGTGAGGAGTGCGTCGCCAACGTCATAGACACAATGGCGGCCGTGACACGTGCGAAAAAGGAAGCTATCTACAAAGTTTATGGATATCAAAGGGCCATCCTACATCTCGACAAAGAATTGGCAAAACACTCTGAAGACATGGTTGACGTGCACGTCCACTTCAAGACCGAGCGAGAGACCCAGATGAGTGGGTACTTCGGGTCTCTCCTACGTAAGGATCGAGAAACGGCGGCCAACACTCAGGTACCCACGTCGGTCACCACCCCGGATCGCCCTTCTTATATAATTCTCCTTCCCACGCCCCTGATCACGTGCTTTCTGAAGTCGCACGTCACGGGAACAGCATCATGTTAGAAGAAAATTTCTGAATGTGAGGACTTCATGCTCCTCACAAATCAGTACCGGTTGGAGCTCCTCTTCCCCAGCAACGTTGTTTCGGCTGCTTTGTTCCGACGGCCGTCGTCGGCCATACCAAGATGGCCGTTGTGCAACAGGCAAGATAATGATCAGATTCTGTGTGGGCCGAAGAAGGAATACAAGGATTTCCCTCACCATTGAAGACGACCCCTAACCACGGAAAACGAAGTTAATTTATGTTTGTCTTTGTTCATTTTAAATTGAAACCTTTTAGCCTTTGAAGTTTATTTTGGTTATACCTGTTGTCACGGTGGGTCCTGCTGTCACCTACGGTGCTTCCCTCACGGGCAGGACCGTAGGGAGGTACAGGGCCTGCTCTTTTTAGTAGGTTTTTTTTGGTTGTCATTTTTGTACACCAAGAAACAGTTCGCATTTAAGTATCGCCCACAGTCAGTCGTCTCGTTTTTTCCCTGCAGTCAAGTACTTTGTGTCTCATTTTTTTTTGTGTCAAGCTCAGTCTTCGTTTCTCATTTTTTGCCTCTCTCTCAAGCATAGAAATAAAGTGTCAGTTAGTCCCACCAAATCATCTCTCCATTTCATTTACGCTTACCATTTATTACTCTCACGTTTCCCTGTTACGCTCCCCGCACGAGGAGTTAGTAACAAAAGTGTCCTGTTGATGATATCAAGCTGCCCAAGGAAAAAACTAGTTTCAAGATATGAATTTTCATTCTTGAGTTTAATATATCTACTCAACTTACCGGATTGCAATCCAAAGAGATTTCCTCGGGGTTTCGATAAACTTCCGTTCGGATATTCCTGGTGTTTTGTGCCTTAGATGATGCCACATTCTTAATTTTCTTCGAAAAAGTAGGAGCAATTTGACAGCGAGCCAGGCCAATATTCTGGACACATGTACTCCTAATTAGTGGCCAAACGATACTGCTTGCATTGGAGCACCAGAATTCTGTGTTTTTTAAATGAAAGTGGCCTTCTTTGGTTACAACAGCGACTTTGGTGGGACAACATCGGAGCTTCATGAAACCTGCTGCAAAACATGAATTGCAAGCTGGCCCTTATAGGGGAACCGGAATATCTGTCCAAAGAAAAAAGAATTAGTGTGAATCCAAACATAATGATTGTACATTCATACCTATGATTGAGATAGCTCCTGTATGACCTACAAATTCGGATGATCCAAGGATATGTAGCAGATCCGTATGCAAAAAAGTACGCTAATGGGTGAAAAGTAGGTAGTGTGTGTCCAAGTCACACTGCCCACAAAAATATTGTCGGCATGTAGCACAACGTAGAAAGCTTGGAGCACGGCAACGAGTACAAGAAAAGGTCCCTGCGCCACAAGTTTGTTCTTGAATTTTTTCATTGAGGAAATACCGCTGTTCTTTGAATTTTTTAACTTTCATTTCCATTCTGATCTTCTAAAGTGTCTCGCTCTCCTGGTATTCTTCATTAGTTTTAATGTAGCCAGAATACTTTTGAATTATGATTTCTTGTTCAGCTTCTTGTAGGACCGCGAGTAGATCTGTGTTATCTAAAACGAGAATAAGTGAGGGAATTGTAATCATTGACAATTTTCGACTTACAGTCCTGATCAAACGGACAAAGGTTATCTTTACTCAAGGAAGGTTCAGTGTCAGATTGGAAAGCACTTGAAGTGCCTGGTTGTTCCATGGCACCCAGCAATGTTACCTATTGAAAACAACCAAACGTTACTTTAAAAATGAGTTGATAAGTAGTGTTAGTTTATACTCGATATCGTGTCGACCGAGGCTGTTTGCACCTGATGTTATCGATCACACATAGCTTTTTAACTCGAAGACCAGTCGATTTGCTTGTGATCTGTTGTTTTAGATTTTTTTCTACATTTTCCAGTGCTCTTTCCTCCCACACTACGACTCGCTTCCTGCTTTTAGATTCCATTTTATGTAGCCTAAAACTGTCACTTAAATATCTAAATGTCATAACACATCACTGAAACGTCATTTAAGCAGACGAAATTCATATGTCAAAGGCGGCCTACAGACAATTGCGAACAAGAAGAATAAGGGCTTCGGCTAGAAAAGACTTCGAAAAACCCGTGACCTAGGCCAACTGTCTGGCACAACTCAAGAGCAAACAGTTGGCCTAGGTCACGGAGACCAAGTTGCACGCGAAGCAGATCCATAACGTTGCGATAGGTTTCTGCCAAGCTGGGTTTCTATTCGAATCTCCTTTCCAGATTGAAGAGTCGACTTTCGTCAGTGTAGATGTTGTTGTGGAGATTAGGGGGATCAGTCTTCCACCACAGCCCGCATTCGTATCGATCGCCATTATTTGCCGTCGACTCCTGTAGAATTTTCCAAGCTCGTTGTTCATCTTAAGACATATGTGACTTCACGTCTGGCTTGGTCCCGAATGTCTCTACTTCAATGAGCTGACGAACCATAGACGTTATTTCATCTTCGGTGGAGCTAATGTGAAAACAGCCGGCTCCAAGCGAACTCGAGCGATGGGTTGGACCGGCGATGTACCAGCCGAAGGCAGTTAAGTGAGCGGGAGGAGATCTTGGTTGCAGTGGGTTTTTTTGTGCAGTTCCAAAAGATTATGCGGGTAAACTCCGGGATTCAGCAACGCTTCCTCGAGGGTTCTCCTTACCCCCGGTGCAGGAACCTCTCGAAGGTGAGTTAGTCTCTCAGCGTCGGACCCCACGGCATCGTGAACGAGGATTTAAAATGTTTGTATAAACATTTGCCAGCTGCGTGGGCTCCATTGAAAGACGGAACCTGAAGTCTTGGCGGTATTATTCCACAGCTGGCGGTTGACGTGAATGGTGGATTCAGCTCGTGAATCCAGGGATCTGGCGTATGGGGCCTGTCGGTGATTGAGAATGGCCGTCTACCTGCGATGAGAGGGGGTGCTGCGCCGATGGGCCCAAGGGGGCAAAACCCGGGCCGGCAACGTTGTTGGTTAACGATAAGAATCGACCGGTCCGCGTTCCGGCCAATCCGTTCAACGTGTAAAGCATTCTTCTTGTGGAAAGAATAACTTTACGTTATTAAGACAAATAGTAATAAACTGAACTCGGGAGGCGTTACCACAATGTCGAATATATTTTATTCTAATAGGCCAAATGGATAACAAAGGAATACACAGTTATAGGGCATAAATGGGAAACAGAAATAGAAAATAGAGTTATGCGAAATCAATCTTACCGTCACCGCCGTGGCGAAGATGGAATAAGGATGTCAAACGTTGTAAGAAAAATATAAAGATAGCAGGGCTTGTCGGTCCCACAAGAAGCGATGAGAAGCACTCACAATAGTTATTAAATAAGATATAGTTTAAACTCACTAGATTTGATGAATTGAACAGCACTGTAGATAAGATAGCACGAGAACGAGAACTAGAACTGGAACTAGAACAAGAGCAGGAACAAGAACTAGAGGGAACTAACTTTTGTGAACTAAAGGGCATCCTTTTATAGATTTTACATGTTTGAGGGAAACATAGCATTTCCGACAGATGACTCCGGATACAAGTTATTGAGTGTCGCACGCACCGACATTTCGTATTCACGGAAATGTATGGCACGATGTCCTACGCATGTAACTCATCCAATCAGCAACAAGCTGGATATAAAATATAATATAAAAATAGAATTCAAAGAAATGTCTATGACACTTGAATTATTAATAAGGTATACTTTTACGAAAATGGACAACAAACATAATATATAATATGAATATAAAAAAAACAAAACAATCAAGGTAAAATATAATTAAAAGTTGTATTTTGATGACTTCGTTACAAACGGTAACGAAACTGCACAAGACACCATGGGTGTAAATACGGTGGTAGTTTGAATCACCGGAGGGTGTGTCGATAGTGGTGTTGTGCGTAATGGAGCGTTGGTCGTTTGCGCCTCCAATTATACCGGTAACGGGTCGGATTGGGAAGGTGGGCTCATTTCGACCAAGTATCTCGTCACCTAACAAAACTTCAGCAAACTATTGACGTATGATTACACCGTTGAAACGTTGCCTTTCAGCTTCGTCGCGCAACTCTTGTTGCCTCCTCTGATAGTCGATCTGTCTTCGCTGGGAGTCGATCTACCTCTGCTCAATGTGGGAGTCGATCTGCTGCTGCAAACATTCTACCTCCACTTTCATCAAATGGGTCTCCTCCTCTTCTCTGATCCTCGCCTTCTCTTGTTCTTGCCCCATTTTCAGCTCGGCTTCTTTCTGAAGTCGGTCAACTTCATGAATTTTGGTGAGCGTCGACGATGTACTGGAACTATGAGGCGATCGTTGAGAGCGAGAAGATGCTGTAGACTGAGGTGGAACGCTGGCTAGATAATAGACGACTTTGCTGGTGAATCTTCATGCTAGGAGGACACGAACTGCAGCCACAATTTCTCTATCCCGGCGTGTACGGAAGACAGTCGTGCGTAGGCAAGGTATTGATCATGGCGAAGTTCGTCGAAATCCCGGACGTATACGGCTCGCAATGTTCTTACAGTATCTCTATCGTCTCCTGTTCTGACCGAAGTCATCATCCGCTTGGCAGACTTCATGTGGGTGGCTTTTCCGACGGTACGGGCCCGTTTTAGCTTCTCAGGACCGATCACATTTTTTCGGGTTTCGGGTTCGTCATCCTCATGGATAGCCGGAAGATTGGCGGTTGGATTAGGGGCTGCCTCAACCATAGTGTGGGAAACGAAGGCCGCGAGAACAATGAGAGGAGTAGTCACTGCTAGCGAGGTTAAGGAATGATAGAAAATTCGGATAGATAACGCTAGTTGTTCGGGGACTGGACCTCTCGAATAGTTATGATTTTAATACATTTATTGGGATCTTTTTAACTATTAAAAGAAAGGAAAATGTGGTAAAGAAATAAATGGTATTTAAATCAAAGTGTGAATTATAGTAGTCCTTTTTTTGCTTCAGACGATACTTAGTTTAACATTGTAATAGGAGTCCTGTAAACATTATTTATCAAATGTCAATGATAATTAACTAGTCTTCGTGTTAACATATCTTCGTTCCCAGCACCCACCAAAAGCCCTACGGAACTCATTATTTTCGTTCTTACCATGTAGGTCTTATCTGTGGTTTTGCGGCAAATAGTATTTTTTTATTACAAAATGTACGTGTTTTAAATTATCTATATATAATAATTTTCTTATCTATCAGCTTATTAAGGGGTAGTTCAGCGCCGCTCCCCCCCGGAAATAGGAACATCAGTCGGGGGAGGGGGGACTATTCTAGGACTGGAAGCGCCAGTAACAAAATGTCAAGGGCTAAAACCCAAGCGCTGTGTAAAAGATATTACTGTTATACTAAATCAGCTGCATAAAGCAATTGATGGAGCATGTAATCGTGCTAAAACATTATAAATATGAATTCAAACAAAAAAGATATGATGAAGTGATGAAACGAGCAATTGATAACGCTGTTTGGAGTACGGAAAACTACGTAAGTCGTCCTATTCTTCTATTCCAACAGTGGACAAATAAAATTTTTCTGAAGAAGAAATAGGACCTTTCAAAAAAAATTTGGAGATAAGGTCCTATTTCTCCAGGGGTCGTATTCCGAACGCTGACTTAAGTCAAGTTTTTTGTACTTTTTTCTAAAAGTACAATTCTGAAAATAAAATTATGTAAGAAAAGTTTATTTCTACACTTCACTTTAGCGTTTTTTCGTACTTGATTTTTCCGATTTGTCAAGCCAACAAGTTGTTGGATTTACGACCTGAAGTCGTACTTTACTAATGCTAATTTTCTGTGATTGCATCGTCAATGAAATCAATTGCAGACGAATTTACAATAAATAAACATGCAAAGTAGTACAGATAGTGAATCACCATTCTGTGATGATACGGACGAGTTCGAAGAATTGATGATAGATTTGGGAAATACTGACGAGGTTGAGAGGTTACTCAGTTCTTCTGACAACAGTGAAACAAATGAAGATAGTGATAAGGGAAGCCAAATAATTCGTATAAATCGCAACCGACTACGTCCACTCTATGTGATTTGGAAAGATATTCTTACTCTATTTGATGACGAAAAACTGCGAAAAACCTTTCGATTTGATCGTCAATCCATTAACTTCATTGCAGGTTTTTTTTTGTTATTGCGTTGTATACCTTATTGCAAATGTTTAATTGTTTGACGTAGGGTTAGTAACACCGCTTTTGCCGAAAAGGAAAACAAGGGCGAGACGTATTTTAACTCCTATTTATCACGTTTTAATAGCTTTACAATTTTATGCGACGGGCTCATTTCAAACAGTTGCTGGAAATGTTTTAAGACTCAGCCAACCATCCGTTTCACGGGCAGTGAGAAGCGTTTCATTAGCAGTATGTGCTATTTCACAACACCACATTCACTTCCTTGAAAATCTCGTTCCGGTAATATACTCCCTGAGCTACACAATTATATCGTGAAACATAACGATTCCTTATTTCCAGGTGAAACATGATTTTTATGACATCGCCCGAACGCCCGGTGTAATAGGGTGTGTTGATTGTTCGCATGTTCGAATCGTGCGCCCAATGCACCACGAAAACACGTACATTAATAGAAAGAACTACCATTCAATCAACGTTCAGGTGAAATGGAATGTTAATTCTCATTACCGTCAACGGTAACTGAAATAATTTGTTATCGCATTGAATTTGTGATGCACGTTATCGCTTTCTATCAGTTAATGCTACTAAGCCCGGTAGTTGTCATGATTCCAGCATATTTAAAGACATAGCATTGGTAGAAAATTTGCCCTCGGCCACTTTGGCAATGGTTTTCTTCTTGGAGACAGTGGTTATGGTTGCACAACACATCTCATAACTCCATATGGCACACCACAAACACCCCAAGAGGTTTGATTATTTACGCTTATGGTTGACGGCTAACGTTATCTGCATATTTTCCTATTACCGTTGCGCTTTAATCGAGCACACAAGGCAACCCGAAGCACGATAGAACGTACTTTTGGAATTTGGAAAAAAAGATTTTATTGCCTACATGTGGAACTTCGTCTCGCTCCAAGTAGAGCTTCTAGGTTCATCTGTTAAAATAATGCTCTAGCTTTACTTTTGCAAAAGCATGATTTTGTCCTACAGCGTGATAATAGCTTTTAGTGTTTTACATAACATTGCTATTGATCGGAATCAGCCATTGGATGAGGAAGGTGTTGAGATAGAAGATGATGACGTCGCAAGAAATCCTCCACTACTACAAAACGATGGGGGCAATCAAAATGAAGCTGTTATTCGTCGCCAAGGAAATGCTAAAAGAGCTCAGATTACGCATAATTCGTTTTGAAACATTGCATTTCTACTTTAAATGTATACACATACAATGACTCGGATTTGTGCATATTATAGTTCGTTTTTTGAATTGAAGAGAAGGTCACGAGATCGCTAGGCAGCTCAGATTTATCAAACGGGTCGCCTAACTCACGTCTTGCTTGCATAATCAATATTAGTACCTTGAGGCGCTGTTCTTTCACGCGATAATTTGCAGACATTTCCGATGACAAGCAAACATTCAATTTTTCATTTTTCAACTGTTGTCGTAGGCTTAATGGTGTGGTAGATGAACGTCCTTACTGCTATTTTCAACTCCACTTGCAAAAGCGGGCACAGAAGATGATCTTGGATGAGTTGCTGGTGTAGTTGTTGAACCTGACGAAGTTCCTGACTTTGACGGAATCACTGGCATGGTTACAATATTCAATTCCGGAAAATTGTCATTGCATGTAACCAAAGGAAACGGTGTTGTTGGGTTTGGAGAGGAATTATGTGCCCTACTACTCATAATTAAATAAACTACAGTTAGTGCAATTCACATTATTATGAAAATAAATTAAATTTACATCTCGCCTGCTATTTCGACTTCAACATCTTGTAATCTTGCGTGACCGCGTTGAACTTGGTCGTACAGCGATTTTAAGGCTTCCTCCTCAAGAGTGTCCGTATCACAGCTTCCCTAAAACCATAAAAATTATTAATTAATGTATACAATAAGACCTTATAAACGATCTCTTTAATTTACAGGAATAATTTCTCCAGGCATGCATGGATTGTCTTTCTTTAAAACATTGGCATGAAGTTGCTCATACAGTAGCTTTAGCTTAAAGTGTGGGACACAACCTACAAAGATTCGACAGAATTAATAAAGAGCAGTAAGTGTAAATAGTTTAAATATTAACATGTCCCCTTCAGTGAGTTGACGTATAATCCAATATCCTTCTTCGCTGCAGTTCTCAAATTATTTCACTTCTCTTTTAGTACTTCAACACTTCTCGGTTTGGAATCAGCAAATGATGTTGTAAGAACGTGGGAAATCCTTTCCTATGCAGCAATTTTAGCTTCCCTTGTAACGCCACTATCAAAAACACCTTCAATAACATCCTATTTAAAAATATAAATAGTTAAAATATGTAATTTTGCCACAAATCATTTTGGAATTAACACTTTACGACTCTGTCCAAAGTTCCCTTGGGCCCTTGTTTGTACTTCTACGAGCCATTTTATTAGCAATTACAACGGAAGTTTGTAAATACACTGAAAAATAAACGAATGTTTTGATTTTTTGTTGTTGTTGTTTGATACACATGAATTTTTTTCTGACAGGCAGAAGATTCGTCTGCTACATTCACATAAACGAAATCAGCTATTGGTCGATGCAAGCCCCGCCCATGATAAAAGTCAAGTAAGTATCTTGTCGCGGGTGGGAATAGAAGAATCATTATCTCTTCACAGAGATGACTCACCCGCTCCTTGGACTACGCTGCAACCGGGGGAAAGAATTCACCAGAAGAAATGCTACCCTAGAAGAGATGAAGAGATACGGACCCCGGAAGGGGTGTGATTCGCGCAGCAGTATAAAACACTGCTGCGAAACTTCACTCGAAGAGGCTCTATGGGGAGGAGCTCCCGGGGTTGTCTAAACTCCGTTAGTTTAGTTCCCGTGGCTTCCCTAGCGGTTTTCACAGTGTTGCTCCAAGTTTCAGTAAAGTTCTTGTTTATTCTTTGTTTGGTTTAGAGAAGAAGATCGTGTTACTTGTTGTCGTCACTTGTATTCTTCGTTCCGAGTTAAATACAACAGTGCATGCGACAATCTAAACAAAACAGAAAGTAAAGTGTTCAAAAGTCAAGTGCAATTTTCAATTCAGAATACAACTTGAAAATAATCGGACTTATAATTCGACTTCAACTTTCACTGGCTTGACTTTCGGAGTTCGGTATACGACCCCAGGTCGAATTTTGGATTCTTAATCTCCGGGTCCTAATGCCCCAGGACTTATTTCTCTGGCTACCAAATAATGTTCTACGGTAGCCCTCTTTTACTGTATTTTAGACATGTGGTAAGCTGTATGTTTGAAGGGAAGGAGTTGTTATTTGAATTTTTCACGAGATGATCCAATTTCGTTATTAATACAACTTACATGTTCACGACAGTGCATTAAAATCTGTAACATTTCCCCTCAATAACACCTTTGATTGAGGATCACTCAAACGCTCCAGCCAATGTAAAGCATGGCCTGAGCTCAGTTTAATATGGCAATGCCCAATTTTTAGGCCGCAACATTTTCATTACAATAGGTTTAGCCTTTACCAATACCGCAGCGATATTGCATGCTTTATATGCTTCCATTATCATTTTTAAGAATAAATTAGAGAAAGAAAAAATTAGATACTTTAGTTAGGATTTATTAAGGCTTTACTTGTGCTAACGACGGAACCGGTAGCAAGAAAAATACTTGTACCCATTAGAAACAAAACCTATGGTAACTTATTAGAGGACGTTTGATGGTGTTGCGACGATCGCCCCCTTTGACAAATGCCCCCGTGGGGGGAAGACGATTGCCCCCACGCAATAATAGTTGCCCCCCGACTGTTGCCCCCTCTCCTCTTTGATCAATAGCTCCCTTTCATGTAAGCTGCTAGATGCAAATGCCACGCACGTTTCCGGTATTTGCATTGGATTTTTTTTCTATTGAAATTTCAGGTAAGAATCTGTTTATTTATTTGTTTTCACAGGTTTTTCCTGCAACCTGAAAAACGCTTAGGATTTCCCTTTCCTAGTTAACTGCAAAAAATGTCGGCAGAGGAAAAAGACAAGCAAAGCGACTGTGATCGTTCTCCAGAGACCTGTTTCCGCTTTATCTCCGTTTGATTTTTGCCGTATGGCGCAAAAAGAGGTAAGTTTCAAAAGTATATATACTTACTAAAAAGAAAAAAATACCATTTAATCTTCTTTTACACGCCTAGCGCATCTTTCCGTTTCTACCTCTTGTGTCAAACCAAAATGCTTTTTGAAGAAGACGAGCATCCTATTGTCGAACCAGTTAAAAGGTTGAAATATAATGGAACTCGTTACAATTCCAAAAAAGGCTTCGTTTACCACTTACAGAAGAGGACGTAAGAAGAATTTTATTTTTAAAAATGAAACAATTAAAAAATTAAATATAGTTTATTCCTATCTTTTTTTGCAGAGCGTATTCCATCATTTACTACTGCAAAACACCAAAAAAGCAAACGGTGGTTGCAACGCCAGGATAAGTCTGATATGGAATTTGGACTGTTTTTCAGGCAGGGAAACAAGCACCACAATCATCCCCCAGAAGCAGAAGAACAGCAATTGCTTGCCGTAGTCAACGCATGCGTTGATGCAGTCGGACTCGATCGTAGACAACCTAAAGTGGTTTTTGATGCCGTTCGTCGTGAGTAAGTATCTAGCCACTGTACGTTAAAGATTCCTAAGATAATTAAAGATTTGTTATTTTAGGCATCAAGGCGTTCCTATCGGATATGGCAAAGTGATTCAACGTAGGATGCAGCGGGCCAAGCGCAGACGGCAACCACCAATCCCAGAGATGGTCCAGGAAGTTGCTAATTTAATACAACAATATCCTGAATACTGGTAATGCATTTATAATGTATCTTGTTTTAAACTTATGCTACATTTTACTTTCATTGTTTCTTAGCAACGCATTTGAAAGGGGCAGTTTTATCGAGGTCACGTGAAAGTCGCTGAAGGCGAAGAAGCGCTAGTTTTCCTGTCACCGTAACTATTACCACAGCTTCGCGAGTCCAATTAAATTCAAGCGGATGCTACGTTTCGTACCGTGCCGGGCTCTTCAAACAGTTGTTTACGTTGCACATCGTCAAGTTCAACCTGGTAATTAATGTAAACAGCTACAGAAAACAACCGTACGATTTTTTTGATAAAAATTTTGTTTAGGTTTTTCCTTTCGCATATGGTTTAATGACCAGGAAAACTCGAGCGCTTTACGACGCAGCAATCGAAATGATTATTGACGTTTTCGAACAGTTACATCCCGATCGTTTCATAGGCTTGGATCTGGTCATGTGCGACTATGAGGCAGCAAACCGGGGGTAACTGCAGCCTTTCATGGAAGCGAAGCTGTCGGCTGTTTCTTCCACTATTCGCAGGTGCTGATTTACTTGTTGCTTTTTATGTGTTTAATTACCTACTTTGAAATTAAAGGATGCAGAAACATGGCCTTCAAAATGCGTACTCCAACCATCCAACAATCGGGAAAAATCATCGCTCTCGCTCTTTTACCAGCAAATAGGATTTTGGCAGGATACGAAGTAAGTTCCTGTGATTTCTATTCAAACCCAAAACAAGTAAAGAGTGAAACTTTTTCTAGGACATTCAAGAGCACTATGCAAATGACATTCGGCGGGAAACTAAGGCAATCCAGGAAGCAATTAAGAAACTGAACGCCTACTTCTTCTCGTACTGAATCGGCGAGGTCTCCGAAAGTATTCAGCGTTTTCGGGTTGACACATCGGACCAATAATTTGGTCGAAATCATGGCACTCATGGTTAAACAAACGCATGGGAGGTTCGCATCTCAACGTTTGGGATTTCCCGTGTAAGTAAAGAATATTCACCTAACCTTACAATTTAATAATACTTTACTTTATTATTTATAAGCTCAAAGAAGCCGAAAATGCGAAATTTCGTAATTATGAGACCGAATTAGCAGACAGGCCTTCCACTAGGCCAAAACCATTGCGACAGCGGGAAAAGGACGAAATGGTTGAGAAAAATGGACACCGTTTCATGGAATGGGAAATAAGCCTACGGGAATTTCTGTAATTATCTAGGAATCTCACGGAGCCTCACGTAAATATAGAACAATATGTTATTGTTCTAACACAAGAAATAATACCGGTTGATTTTCTTAGCAAGATGCTGATATTAAGATGCTCTAACTCTTCTCCCGTTGAGGAAAGACCCACGGTGTATCCAAGACGACGGTTTTTGGCTGGGTCTTGTGTAAATCCTACTCCGATGCCTGTTATCACTGCCAGTTCAACAGAGGAAACGTCCTTTTCAGCCGCACGTCGCCACTCACTTTGCGTCGGAAGACTGCCGCATCACCTGTCAGATGATGGCGATTCACCAATAACTAGACATAGCCGCAGAAATTGCCGAAATCCTCAACTTACACCATCTTTTACATCCCCCTGATTCTCTGTTTCTTTTTAAACACAATTGTACAACAAAATTCTTTTAATTTGTAGTGAAAATTAAAGGTCGATATATTTCACAATTTCCAGTACTTATTTGATAGGGGGCTATGGTTCACAGAGGAGAGGGGGCATTTGTTGTTCTTAGGTTAGGGGGCAACAGTCGGGGGGGGTCAACTGTTATGGCGTGGGGGGCAATCGTCCACCCCCACGGGGGCATTTGTCGAAGGGGGCAAACGTCCACATGCCCGTGTGGTATTCCCTTTGAAAAATGGGACCATGTCCTTATATCTTAACCAATCGTTTGATTTAAAAGGAAAACATCTATAATTTTCTATTAGTAATCTATAAAATTTTTCTTCGTTTTCTTCATCAGTGTCTGGAAGTGCCAACTAAACGGCTACGATGTTTGTTGGATTCGAGATTACCTTAACTGAAGCCATTGTTTGGACGGGCTTTCGTGGCGTTCTGGAGGCACTAAAGGTCCCTAAAACTGAAAGTTGTACTGTTACAACTCCTCTTTATTGTGACATACATGGGCATAGTGCTTATAACAAACATTCACAAAAAATGATACATAATATTTACACACGATAGACGCGAAGGTTAGCCGGCTTATGCAAGGCTTCTTCTTAAAGGGCTTACGCGAGGATAACCAGCTTCCAGTAAAGGCCTCTCTAAACGTGCTGTCGGATGGCGTTCCAAATCCCGACTCGCTGTTTAATTGCATGAAAGACGTCAGTCGACTCCGCCCTAGAGCTTCCCTCTAGGAGTGGAAATTCAAACTACACAAAAGGGGGAACACGCATGGAGATAAAATGCGACACAAGAGGGCACTTGCAACAGTATTAATTGTTCCATTCACAATCACCACAAGGAACGGAAAATTTTCAACATGTTCTACTACACATGTACTAAGGAGTACGTAGGTGAGGATACGTTTTTTCCCTATGGTCAAAATGAAAAACGCGCGGGACGTTAGTTAATTTTTTTGTTTTTTTACAAAGTTGTAAACTTGGAGTTCTTCCACGCGGAAGGCGCGATAAGACGTAGTTTTCCACGCGGAAATGTGGAAAACACATTTAAAAATGTTAACTAAATGAGAACCGATGAAATAGATTTGTTTAACATATCTTAGTTAATTTCTACGATTTTCTCCCTCTTCTAAAATCATGAAAGCCTTTAAAATTATTTACGAGAAAATTAAACAGTCAAAATTGATAAATTTTGCATCAATCGATAGCTCTTATCAAGAGGTATCCCATCTATGAAATTTATGTAAAATTTTCAGAAAAAGAAAATTTTAAGCATAACATCTACTTTTTTGTTTTTATCAGTTGCGCCCATTACAATTCCTTATATCCAAAAACAACCATAACACATTTTGCCTTTAAAATTTTTTCCATTTGAAAATGTTGATTACAATTACCCAAAAATAGATAGCCCTTACCTACGTACAGCAAACGTAGGCTTATGCAACCTATGCAACTTATCTTGTGGACAACCCCCGGGAGTTACGTCAACGCATGATTACCAAAAGCCACCGGAAGGCTATCGTTCAATTAACGCTAGCATTGGCTGAATTCTTCAGAACTGAATAAAACGCCCAACACGGATGGATATAAAAGGAGGCCACGCAGCTGGATCGAGGTTCCTTCCGTGTCAGTTACATGTGATGTAGCAAAGTTGTAAACCTTTGTTAGATATTATCTTACCAAAGTTCCGTTGTTCATACTCTATTTTAGAGCTTAGTTAAATAACTTAGCCATTCTGTAGACCGTATCCTTTAGATTGCAAATAAACGGCCTCGACGGCGATCGTTCGTTACAATATATATATTAGTATATATATCATATATATTATAATAGTATTAAAAACATACTATCTCATTGGAAGAATTTATAGCAACCAAATTTATATTATTCGCTTCGAAAAAAACTTAAAGACATGCACTACACGGATTATTCTTTAACTGGCTTAACTTTAACGGTTTAACCACTAAAGCAAGGAACTCAAAGCCCTAGTGGCGGCAACACACACTTTCTCCATAAAGAAAACGGTAGGCACAATTATGTACTAAGTAGTGCCTATTGCCTCGCGAGCAGCCTGAAAATTTTGCGTTGTAGAGATGTCGGATTCTAGGCTAAGCCCAGACGGAATGTTGCGGCAGTGGTGAAGTTTGGAGGAATTCTCAAAGATAAATAAACTGACATTTCCCAAGGGCATCACGCCCTAAGACGCAATCTTCAGCAATACCATTTACGAAGATGAATTTCTGTCAACTGTTCGGCATAGCGTTTCTTCTGCCAAATAAAAATTTTAATGTGATTGTGCCTCACGGGGAGAAGTGCCTTTCGTTTATGCTGAAAAACCCCACATCTACCTCTATAGCGAAATTGATTACCTCAATCCTTCCTTTAGCTTATGAAAATAATGTACCACTTATTACGCTTCTTTCGGCTATAGTGTCGAACAGTGCATTTACAAATGAATTTCCTATTTCGATTTTCGCCTAGAAACTATAGATTTTAATACGAAACTATTGCTCCAGAGTGGCTCAACGTTGACATCGGTAGTTTTCAGTTTTCTCTTTCTGGAGACGAAGTACGTTTTCCCGTAATAATCCTCTGAAGGATTAGGTTTTGAATTAGGGTTTAATTCTCTTGGTGACCAATTTCTTGACAACGAAAGCTTCTATCGACAATTTGATTCTTTCTTGCTTTACAATTACTTATTTTGTGGTAGTCCCATTCATTGTTAAAATACAAAAAATGAAAATCCTCTAATTTATCGGCTGGAGGGTATGACTGTGGCGATCGTTGGGAAAAGTGCAACGTATTGCGTCACAAGGCTGAATACATCATGTCGACAACCAGTTAAGGTTTCTCTAATTTGACTCAGTTCCAATAATCTCAAACTTTACATAAAAATTTTAAACGCCACTGCTCATCGATCTCGAGCAACTCACTAATTTCTTGCGCGAAATTTAGGAAAGCTGGCAACACCAAAACTCGTTGAAACATTCTAGTTACTACATGTGGTTAGAAATACATGATTTAATTCAACGTTTAACGATAATCGCACAAATTTATTTTGTTATTACGTGAGACAAAGAGTTAAACACAAGAGATTATTGGTAAAATCTCATTAGAGAAAATCAGAATACGCATATTTATTCTACATGGATTCTAAAAGTATGCCATCGGATCCTCGTCACGTTTACGTTTAATATAATAGGCTTCCAGTTCCTCTTCATTTGGTGCTTTGGTTTCTACCATACTATTGTAAGGACGTTTCCTTTCGTCTAAACCCATAAGAAGTTCCACTTGTTTAATACGGTTTTCTTCCACTTTTAAAGCTTCAAGCAATCTTTTCTTCTTTTCGGTTTCTTCATCAGTACCGGAGCTGCTGCTTTCGTGTGCGGATTTCCTTAGTCCCTTTGTTTTTTTTTGTGATTTCTTTTTCTTCTTCTTTTCCCTCTTCTTCATTCTTCGAGCCTCAGATTTTAATGAAGCTTCACATTCTTTTTCCTTATTCGACGTAAGCAATTCGGGTTCACGTTCTTCTTCAACTTGGTCATCTATTTGGCTATCCGTAGTTTCGTTTTCCGAAGGTGGGCATTCGACTTTGATCGCAGTTATAGCCACCGACGACCCTGTTTTTTTTCCTTCATCTATATCTTTGCTTCTCTCTCCCGTGCAGTAGGAGTTTCTTATTGTCGAATGACAACACTGGAATCCCCATTGACCGTCTTTCCAATATGAGCCCCAAACCTAAATAAGTGATTAAACCCTTTAGACAGGATTATCAGAAGTAATTTTATTAATAGACTTACTGATTGATGGTTATTAATATATATATCTTCTTCATAGCGAGAGCTTACTACTGGTTTTTCAGCACCTTTGATGATTTTCCCGGTTCGGGAATACTCAACATATTGCTCCGTTTGGGCAAGCAAAAGTGCTTTTGGTGGAACTTGTAAATGTTCTTTACCTCCGTAGCGTTCAAGAATACTCTCCTGAATAGAGCTTTTAATCTCTTCCTTTTTACCAACATATTCGACTTTGAGTTTTTCGGCCTTGGTTGGTTCAGCCAATAAGTGAACGTCAACACCTGCATGCTGTGCTTCCCATGCAAACATCTGAGCTTGAGCATGTTTTGACGTGTCTCCACTGAAGCGAATAAAATTCTCTCCTGCATAGTCAACCTGTTCTGCTTCTTTGCCCGTATCTGAGAAATTCAAAGAAATTGTAGCAACAATCACTGTATCTATGATTGATATTAATTCTACCTTTATAAGGATTTTCTCTCATAGAACGAGTCTTTGGATCATAGTAGGCTGAGCTGGGATCCAAGTTCCGAAGATATTTAGCTGTATCTTCACGAATTCTTAAGTTTCGAACAGTAATTCTTTGTTTTGAATCTACTTTTGTTCCTGGCATGTCAACTTCATCAACATATTTATCTTCATCACCATCCATTTCTTCTTCACCCCCATCATCTTCATCTCCAGTATTAAGCCTCTGTGCTTTAAGCTGGCGTTTAGTGTCTTCAACTTTTTCAAATTCTTCAATGATCCCCAAGTGCTCTGATGGATTATAACCATTCCAACGGTCACGTTTACCATCAAAATCCAGCTTAAGTTCCGGTTGAATGAACTCATCTGGAGCTATTTCTGCTCCAGAATATTTTGCCAACACTTTTCTTGGCCTTTCCATGCAATCTTTTTTTTTATGGGTCACAGCTCCACAGTTTTCACATGCTCCTTTACGAAACTTGGTTGTAAGGGAGTCAAGATTTACTCCACGTTGAAACCAATCTCCAACTTTAGCTAGGTGTTTCTGTTTCTCATCCTCTTGGGGCCTTTGATGCTTTAATGTGGGTCCAACAGTGTTGTAGTACCATGGTGCAGAAGAAATGTATTGTGGAATGTGTGGATTGATGTCTTTGCCTGGTGGAGGTAATAATTTGTAGTGCAGGTTGAAAAATAAAACACACAACTAGTTAGTTACCTTCTTCATCTACTGCAGCTGGAGCAGTTCCTGCTTTCCTAGCTTCCTCGAGTTCTTTTGCTTTCCTCCAGTCTTCCCTAGTCTTCTTTTGGGGCTCATTACCAATTGCTTGAGATTTGCTAGCGATAAGCAAAGAAACTGGTAAACTTGGCGTAGAAGCCATTACAAGAAGAAACGAATTTTATGGCGAAATCGAATAGAATCTATTTCAACGAAATGTTTCACTGCAATAAAAGTCTTTTTCACTATTGCACCAAAATCTTTCGTTGCACTAAGTGGCCTTATTCGCTATTGCAACGAATGATTTCCATGCACTTTAAAGTTGTTTTACCCTTTAAGTGCAACGAAATCTTTCGTAGCAATAGCGAAAAATATTTTTACCTCATAGAAAGATTTCGTTGCAATAGGTAAAAAAGGCCGTTATTGCAACGAAATTTCGTTGCAACATATTCTACCCTGCCAATTCTACTCGAAAGAGGAAACTATCGATTTCACGTACAATGATAGTCAACAAAATAGTCAAGAAATCAATATAAAATTGGTAATCGATTACAATAACGATAATTGTTTAGCACAACCTGCACAGCTTGTGAGACAAGTGCGTCACGCCATTCGTTGTTGCATATTGAAATTTGTCCAACCTCCACTGTTTAAAATTTTGTGATGAAATTTATTTTATTCTTTCTCACTGGTAGGCGTCATCTGTTTTGATGGTCACATGAAATTTTATCTTTCGTCAAGAATAACTGAAAAATATAACAGACAAACGCATTGGAGTTTTTCTGGAGAGGCGTTGACACGTGAACTTTACGATCTGTAACCACCTGCAATCAAAGAGATTGGCATCAAATCCGATCTTCTGAGGAGTGGCAAGTACATACCCCGAAATATTTCCGCCTAGTCTTGAGAATTTTAAGGCCTTACTCGGCTATCTAAATCTAAATATCTAATACTTGATGTAGATATTTAAAGATGTCTGCACTGAACAGCCTTTTTTCTTTCACAAGCCCAGCAGTGAAAAAACTGCTTGGTTGGAAACAAGGAGATGAAGAAGAGAAATGGGCAGAGAAAGCTGTTGATTCATTAGTGAAAAAACTGAAAAAGAAAAAAGGTGCCATAGAGGAGTTGGAGAAAGCACTCAGTTGTCCTGGACAACCAAGTAAATGTGTCACCATTCCAAGAAGCTTAGATGGGAGACTGCAAGTAAGTGTAACACTTACTGTACTCAGTTACCGTTGAGCTTATGAAACACATTAAAAAATGTGGAATGAATCTAATGGGTTTCCTCTTGTTTATATTTCTTCAAGGTTTCACATCGCAAAGGGCTACCCCATGTGATATATTGCCGTGTGTGGCGTTGGCCAGATCTTCAGTCTCATCATGAACTGAAACCTTTAGAAATATGTGAATATCCATTTTCCTCGAAGCAAAAAGAAGTGTGCATCAATCCTTATCATTATAAAAGAGTTGAAAGTCCAGTGCTTCCACCGGTTCTTGTGCCAAGGCATTCAGAATTTGCTCCTGGCCATTCTCTCTTGCCTTTCCAACAACTACCTGAACCAGCTATGCCTCATAATGTGTCTTATTCAGCCCATGGGTTTGCCAATCAAGCTGTCGGATTGTCCCAAGCGCCAGGCCCTTCAACCACTAAAAGTATGGAACGTCCTGTTACCACCAGTGCCTTAAGCTCCCTCTCAGTCAGCACAAATCCTACATCACCAATGAGTAATGTTTCCAGTCCTGCACCAAACAGTCCATACAGCAGTTTACCAGGTTAGCAAAATTTTTTATATTGAGTTTTGGTTTTAACTACAAAATCTCTTTTGTTAACATCAATATTACTAACCGAATTTCTGAAATAGCTGAAACACCACCACCAGCTTACAGTCCCCATGATGAAAATGCTTCCTCCCAGGAACCTATGGATACAACTCATGGCCCTGTGGGTGACCTGGCACCTGTGGCCTATCAAGAGCCCATTTATTGGTGTAGCATCGCATATTATGAATTGAATTCGCGAGTCGGCGAAGTATTTCACGCTCAATCCCATTCAATAATTGTGGATGGATTCACAAATCCTGATAATAAATCGGATCGCTTTTGTCTCGGCCAACTTTCGAATGTCAACCGCAATTCGACCATAGAAAATACGCGGCGACACATTGGAAAAGGTGATTTTTTTAAAGTTGTGCGTAATGAACCCGATATCCAGTTACTATATGGCAGACTTGATTTCAGCAGTATTAATGATGATGATGAATTCTTTATATTAGGCGTCCATTTGTATTACGTGGGGGGTGAGGTGTATGCCGAATGTTTGTCTGACTCAGCTATATTTGTTCAATCTCGTAATTGTAATCATCACCATGGTTTTCATCCGACAACTGTCTGCAAGATTCCTCCTGGTTGTTCCCTTAAAATATTCAATAATCAGGAATTTGCTCAGCTTCTGTCACAATCAGTCAACCATGGGTTTGAAGCTGTGTATGAGCTCACCAAAATGTGTACAATAAGGTATTAATGCATTATGTATTTCTTGCGTGTATTCTAAATCTTTGTATTGTTAGAATGTCATTCGTAAAAGGTTGGGGCGCAGAATACCATCGCCAGGACGTCACAAGCACCCCGTGCTGGATAGAAATCCATCTTCATGGACCACTACAATGGTTGGATAAAGTTCTTACTCAAATGGGATCGCCACATAATCCCATTTCATCGGTCTCGTAACAATCTAATGCTTCGTTGAAATTCGCAATTTTATCATCGGAAGAATTTCATCTACAATTGTAGTAGAAGACAGTGCAACAGTTTGTGGATAAGCTGCAGTTATTTCTTCAAACGTTGCGGATGACTCCATTGCAACAGTCTTTTTCACAGTTGAAAATTTTTTACACATCCATGCTAATTTTCGAATATGTTTGCGCCGCACATCTTCAAGTGTACCCGCATTGATACTGCTTGTTTCTTATTTTAGTTTTCTTACATTAGAGAGCTCTTTTCATGTTTCCGTCTGATCCTGTGGGAACGCTAACGTGTGCCATAATCTCTGAATTTGCTCATTTGGACTTGAGAATCTAAATTATCAACAGCTGAAATGAAGAGAGCGAATTCAAATATTTTGCTGGGGATACAGGAGGTATGTGACATTTCTAAAAAATAGATTTGGTTTCATTGTGTGCTGTGGGATTGTAAAATGCTCTATAAATGTCTTCACACCCTTTTATCAATAAATAGCGAATTCCATATTCCAGTTGATTAGACGTATTTCAAACTGCACACGTACTGCATCACGAATTTTGTTGAAATTTACGGTATCAATACTTTGACTATGGAACTGTCGTTATAGAACAAGCAAACCTTGTCGTATTATATGTAGTTGCAAAACGATTTCACAGTTGACATTTAGATGATGGCCATTCCGGAAAAGGAAATCAAGTCCCAAGGGTTTAATTTGTTTCCAAATAAAACAAAAATATTGTTTCCAAAAAGTCTCAGTTAATTGGTCTTAGGCGTTTGGTAACAATTCTTCTCTCATTATCAGCAGCGTGCGTCGCCCACAGTAAAACCAAACGCAGGGCCAGCGCTTATCGTTGTTGCGCTATCTTTCTACATATCAGCCCCTGTTACAAATATGTTGCTACAGGAAATGCAGATAACAGACGTTGCAGCGCAATAGACTCGTTCCTGTTTCAGGTAAAACTACGTTAGTGTCTTAGGTGCAAGATCAGTCAACAGCGATATTGGCACCCAGCCATTTTTACCATTTCGGAGGATTAAGCTGTGAACAGTCATTTTTTAAAATGGCGGGAGTAGGAAGTGGATGGCCTAAAAGCGAACGTGCTCTACTTTGCATGAAGTACTTTCTCTTTGTGTTCAACGTTCTCTCTTTTGTAAGTATTAGCTGTTGCTTTCGTTTTAATTTGGAGGGGCTAAGTTTTGACATGAGTAGTTGGTTAATCGCATGGAGCGATCGTGCAAATGAAAAGGTGTAAAACAAAAGGTAAAAAAAGGAATGAAATATGTACAGTAACACGAGTTACAGTTACATATTTAACGGATACCCAATTTCGCTGGTCGCCGATACGCAGCAACGCCTACCTGCCCCAATGTCTACGAGTAACATAACTGATAAATTTTATGGCGAGATAACAGCCCAGAAAACGCGTTACATTTAAAGGAATCTTGCAACCGCCAACGAAGTCTTGGTTTATTCAAACATTTGAATGTTGAAATTTTCCCTTAGTTAACAGCTGTCGTCATTCTCACGCTTGGATTATGGATCCGCTACGATTGGGATTTCAAACATTACATCCTAGAATTGCGACTTTACCAATTCTGGACAGGAGTTTATATATTGATTGCTGCAGCTTCTATTGTTATGGCTATTTCTTTTCTTGGTTGCTGTGGAGCAATAATGGAAAACCCTACCGTTCTCGGTCTGGTAAATATAAGAAAGAACAAATTAATACTATTACAACTCCGGACTACGTTTTTAAACTTAGCCGTCCGGATAAATGTTTGGTTGAAAGACAAGTTGTAGAAATGAATCTGCACCGTTTTATTTTGTATTTCGTCTCTGCGTGTTGTAGTACGGTGTGTTGCTCATCGTATGTTTCCTTTTGGAAATCGCTGGGGTGGCTTACCTTTTGAATAATGGAACATTGTGGTCCAATGTAACTTGGTGGCTACGCGACCGCTTCTATGAGCTAATTTACGTAAGCGACACTAACGCAAGAGAAGCTCGAATCTTACGCATCATCCAAGAAGAGGTAAATTACCATAACAGTTATTTCTGTTTAATTTTATTTAGCTTTTTCTCTTTTTGTTTATTCACCTTTCTTTAAATCTGTTTCCCTAATAGATTGGTTGCTGCGGTTCGTACAGCTCGCTAGATTACATTAGAGTTTACAAGCCTGTGCCTAATGAGTGCAGAGATAAAGCGACCGGGAATGAATATCTTGACGGGTGTTACATTCGAATGTCCCGGTATCTAGAGGAACGCAGTGGTTGGATCGCTGGGATATCCTTATTTCTTGCAGTCTTGCAAGTAAGTTATTCACACTAAAAAAAAAAAAAATCTTAACGGGAATAAGAAAACAGATAACTAAAATGGTGCAATGCGTGTATGGCTAACACGTTGGGTTTGTCTTTCTGTCGACTTTGCTTACCAGATTTTTGGCATTACGGCAAGCCTTACTATGCGGCACACCCTACGCAAGCTTGAAAGTGAAGGAAAGGTATATAATCCTGTGAAGAAGTCCAAAGCCTAAATTTTTCGTTGCATATTTTCCATTCACATTATTTTGAAGCATTTAGCTGCTTAAACACGATTAAGTCTAATAGATTTCATTTGAATCACTATCTTATTCAACATATTGCCGACACATTAGTAAACAAACCAAAGAAAATACACCGCAAGTTGTGAACATATTTTGTTTATTCTGAACGTAGTTCTACTGGTGGCTGGTTAGTATTGTTTTCCATGTTATGTACAGTATCCTGCACAAAAAGAAGAACACCCGATTTAATTTTTAAAAGCCATCTATGGGCAAAATATATTAATTATTGACCTTTTTTAGATAGAGTTAGGGCGGGTTTGGCGCAAAAACGCTATAAGTTGGGAAGGGTAGTTTAAGTCCAGACACCTCTTGCTAATGCCTCAGGTGTTACGAAAAAGGTCTGAAAAAAGTAGTCTAGTCTTTTTTTGTTAGACCCCCAACCCCCATGCCCCAGGCTAAGATGAAAAATATGCATTAAACACATTGTCATCCTCAGTCACCCGCTTTGGTCACTAGCAACTTCACAGCTCTTGGAAAAAAAATTCACCTTATATTGAGTTTGAACCATTGCAATCCGTATCTGACTCCGACCCTATTCCACCGAGCTATTATCTCTTGTTATACATGTCTATATTTTCGCTTATAATATAGAGGATGAATGAAGAAAAAATGATGTGCTATATGCTGTCGAACTAATTAGTCATTATGGGGCCTAAGCGGCGAGCATCGGCTTGCGACGCGGGAGATCGGTGTTCAAGACTTCACATAGTAAATTACTTTCATACATCATGTCGTTCTGAAGCATCGTTTGTAAATAATATAACTTACAAATAGTAAAAAATTTTCTCCTTCAACCTCCATGAAATAAACGATTATATAGGTATTCATAAGACGAGGTTTTGAGAAATTGTAGCTCAGTGGTAGAAGTTCATATTCATTCACGGATAGCAGTGGTTCGATCCCGAAATGAAACGAAATTTTTCCCGCGCTGTAAGGGCCCTGTTGAACAAAGTGGGTGACTGAGGATGATATTTTTTTCATTAGATATTTTTCATCTGTGTTCTATTTTTTCATGCTGTACAATATCCTGGACAAAAAAAAGAAAACCCGATTTAATTTGAAAAAGCCATCTATGGGTAAAATATGTGAATTTTTTACCTTTTTTAAATAGGGTCGGCCTGTGTTTGGCGCAAAAACGCAATAAGTTGGGAAGGGTAGTTTAAGTCCAGACACCTTTTGCTAATGCCCCAGGTATTACGAAAACTGTCTGGAAAAAGTAGAGTCTAATCTTTTTTTGTTAGGCCCCCAACCCCCATCCCCCAGGCAAAGATGAAAAATATCTAAAAAAACTTGGTCAACAGTGACTTTACAGCGCGGGAAAAATTTCGTTTCATTTCGGGATTGAACCACTGCTATACGTGTCCTAGTACGAACCTATACCACTAAGCTATAAGTTCTTAGGAAATCGTCTTACAAATATCTTTATAATCGTTTATTTCATGGAGGTTGAAGGGAAATTTTTTTTACTATTTATAAGTTATATTATTTACAAACGAAGCTTCAAAACGACATGATGTATAAAAGTAATTATCAATGTGAAGTTTTGAACACCAACCTCCCGCATCGCAAGCCGATACACACCGCTTACGCCCCATAATGACTAAACGAATCGACAGTATATAGCATATAATTTTTTTCCTTTATCCTTTATGTTAATATTATATTAATACGCTATGAAAATATAGACATGTATAATAAGTCTTCTTTTTGTGCAGGATACTGTACCTGTTAGCACACAGAGCGCAAACACTAGATAAGTGGATAGGGTTTCTTTTGCGACGTGCGCACTATGGTTATTCGAAGTAAGCCAGTAAGTTCCGTTGAAATATCAACAACGGTTTGAGAAATAAAAAATACATAAATTTTCCTCTTTGCCCGATGGAAGATTATACTTCAATTACCTTTGAAACATTTTTTTCCTTAAACAAACAAACAAGCAAAATTGAAAAATTTGACTAATCTAAAGTCTTTTGTTTGCTATCGTTTCTTAGCAGTTTTTTACCGGGTGATAATTTTAAATCGCTTAGTATAAATTTTTTGACGACACCTATGATTGAGGCGAGTCTTATTTGGCCACATGAGGCAAGTTGCCTTCTATTTTTACGGTTTTTAAAGCCGTGAAGTTGTTGCCTGACTTTCAGTTTCATGTGGTAGTTGTCCAGTATAAGACGGTTAGATCTTAAGTTTGTAAAACCCTAACATTCTTTGCATAAAGTACTTCGCCTGGAGATGAATTTTTCTATCTGGAATAGGACTCGGCCCCAGATTACTGGAGACGGGCTTACTAACGGGCCCGCCACCATCTTCCGGCAGTAACCCGTGGCGAAATCTAGTCAGACTTCCTTTTTTATTTTTTATTGGCCTGTATTTTTGTACGAAAACAGTGCTTTACTGCATCGTTTCATTAAAACACCAACAATAACTTGCAATATTCGTCGTATTGAAGAGATGGGGCGAATGTTTTTGTATTAAAACTCCATTTTAAATGCATGGGATATCGATATTGCACACAACTGGAATGAGCAATTTACGCTGCTATAGGAACCATTTGTACCAATTCTTTTGTTTTTCTAAATGTAACTTATTCTTGTAACGAATGAAGACCAACAATAAAAAAACGGGTAGCTAAAGGGTAGCTTTTATTTTTAGACTGGAATCAATTAGAAGATTCGAAAACAAGAAAATGGGAGAGGAAAGAAAAAAAACCTTACTACCCTGTGCCAATCCTTACTACTCTCCTCGATTGTTCTACTGGAGATATTTACTAGAAGCGCCTTAAAGAAGACAAGGCCAAGAGGGATTTCGTGTTTGGCACAAAAGAACTATGAAAAAAAAAAAACGATTGAGTTCGAGAGGATCAGTTACTTACGGAAGAAATGTATTGGTATTATTAAACACTGCATACAACTTGGAAAATTTAGAGCAACAATAGAACGCAATTCGTTCGTGTCACACACCTGCAATTGCAAAAATATTTGATCCAAAATGTTACGCGGCATGGACGATGCCACCACCTAGGCGTTCGATGAATCTCGAGTTCTCATTATCATGGCCATTTGCATACTTCAAGACTGAAATTGAAAAATATAGTTGACGAAGCATGAGATTCATCTTCATACCTTGCCCCTCCTCCATTCACGGACACACAAGTAGTTAAACGTGCCAAATGGTGGATCGAATTCTTTCAAACACTGGAGCTATTTGTTAATCCGTCTTCCCCGTCTAAAGTTATTGCTCGTTACTGGACGAAGCTCCCAAAACATGTGAAGGAGGTAACGCTGCTTGTTGCAGTTCGTTAAACGAAGTTTCCAAACACTGGTGCAGTTCAGCGTAGCTTACAACAAGAACGTTTTGTTGATCTCGCGAAGTTAAACAAATCTGCATTGTAAAAACATAAAATCGACAAAAAAAAACTTTAAAGCAAGTAAAAAAATTAACTGCAAGGCTTGCCGACTCTCAGATGGGGGTGTCTCTCTTTAATTTAGTTTGCAGTTAGATATTAGTTAATTTATCATTATTATCACCACTGTTTTATTTTTGTTGGGGTTTGAGGATGGTTTTCCTCCCTGCTTCAGCACAGGGAGCCTCCACATCTTTTTTAAAAGGTATATGAAAGACCTTCCGAGTCGGCAGACCCTGATTAATTAACAAGTCTTCCCAAAACATACATACTTTGTCATGAGAGGCTGTGTCAAGTCGGTTGAGACAAGCCACAATATGTGCCAAGTCAACCCACGGTCGCCCGTCGTCTGTGCATGGATGTAGCATATAGTCTCGAAAAAGTTTTAGTAAATATCTGTCACCCGTTTCTGACCATGTTGAATCCAAATTTAACCTATAACAACGCAAAATAGTAAGTTGGAGGCGTTTAGGACGCGCAAAATAAAGTGTGAGAAAACTTTTCCTTACTCCGGTCGGTCAACAACAGTTCCAAGTTTTCCAAGCAACCGGAACAGGCGACCGTTATCCAATTCTCTCGCAAGCTGATCTTCAAGATAGTCGGCATGTAAAGTGACTGCTTCCAATTGGCTGAAAAATCGAGCACCAATCATAGGCATTACTTCCTGGATGTTCTTGGCTCTAGAACCTTGGGGGGTGGAGAGCAAATACCTACAATAGTTAACAAGGTAGATGAATCCCAAATGATAAAATAATGATAAAATTCCCAAAGAATATCAAATGAAATTATAAGACTAGGATAAAAAAAAAACGATGAGCAATACTGACATAACTAAATTTCGAAGATCCGAGGAATAATTTTTATTGATGATATCCATGGAAGTGGGAACATTATCTCGTTGGAGAGCCAATAAAGAGTTGCACGCCAATGCAAGAATAAGCTTTCCCAAAGCCAAGAGGTCTTCTTGCTTGAATAATAACCAAAAAATATATCGTCATCGAGTATTCAGAAAGGCGGACAAAACAAAAAGTGGGAAAAAAACTTGATTAGAACCTACCTGATAATGCGGAATCAAAGCTGAGGCGTTGGAAGCACTCGAGTCATAGGTGAGCACATCAAAAATTCCGCCGCCACATAATCGTAAACGACCTCTTGAGGTCACCAGGACTTTGGATGCATCTAATGCTCTTACGGCCAAACCAGCGGAATGGACGCATCGCAAAGCTGAACATAGTTCAATTATGTAACTCCACAGTAAAGACTCGGGCAATACACCTAATACAAATGCGAAAGTTTTCATACAGTAATAGATATATAAAAAAAAAAAAAAAAGAAAAAGGTGGAATTTGTTGTTCGGAAGACCTTTTCCAGCTTGCTGCTGTAACATGCGGTTCTTCTGCATTGTATAAGGCCGAGGAGCCGACGGATCGCTGCTGAATGGATCAGAGTGTGGAGCAGTTGAAGCCAAATACTTTGACATTAGAGTTTCAGCTCCAGGGTAATAATCATAGGCAAAGACCATTGAATGATCACCAAAGGCCTTTGTTGTGAAAGCTTCTCTCAGAGTCACCAAATGACATTGCTGCACTTTTCGCCATAGTTCTACCATTGACATACATTTAGCACTTGTGACTCTGTAACCTAAATACGCAATTATTAAACTTTCATGAAACTCTTCTTTAATGATATTCCTTCCCCAATCATTATCAGGAAGTGTGATTCAGTTGTATTTTCAATTTGCAATTACCATGAATCCTCTTCAAGCAATATCGTATCCCAGTTTTACTATTAGAGGCTTTATATGTAGAAGTAATTAAGCCATAAGTGTTGGACTTGACTGCTTGATTTAATGTATGAGTTTCAAGAGGAACTAGTTCGTGATAATGATCAACATCTGATGGTAAATCTGTTCGGAAAGAAAAAATATTCCCAGGTTAGACCAGACATTTTAACATAGCATCACCAACATACATCACATCACACAAGATTATTTTTTTTTACATTGTCATTGGTCTATTGAAACCTAGGTTAGGCTATAGATATTTGAATAGGAGGGGGGAAAATAATTTTGGATAATACCTGGAAATAAAGCAGGATCTGATGCCAATAAAGCCACCAGGTTTCTTTGGACAAGTTCAGCTCTTATGTCTTCATTCATAAAAAATGAAGATCCCTGCTGAGCAGTGCAACTTTGTAAAAAACTAGAAGGCCCATTATAAACTGAAAACAAATGATTGGGTTGTTGTGATGTTGAGACCAATTGGTTTGGAGACTGAACTCTTCTGCTCAAAACTGAGTTATGAACTATCTTATCCGTTGCTTGACCCCCATGATTTCGAACAGTTAGATCTTCATGGTTAGGTTTAACATCATCTTCTGGTGTATAATAATATGTAGTGCCACCAACATTTTCCTGTTCCGCAGTCAATTGCAACAGTCAAAGCGAATAAAATTACCAATTTAGATATGATAAAAGCGAATATTTTGAAAAGCAATTTAACTGCATCAACACATACCTCAAATAGAGACGAATTAGATCCTCCAGCTGTTTGTAAATCTGGTGATATGGATAACTCTTGCGCTTTATGCATACATTCATCTTTAACTGAAAGGGCATAATTAGAAAATGTTGACTTGTTTACATTTTTCTTAAACGACTGAAGGAAGCCATTACTCTCAATAATCGACAAACTTAGTTCTGTAGAAATTGATGCGGTGGTGGAATTGGCTGATCGAGTTGGTGAAGAAACAAAATGTAACGGAAACGTCGGAGATGTACTTGACCGCGAAATAGAGTTGTGTAAAAACTGGCAATCATTTCCATAAAAACAAGTCCCAGAAGCGGCGAAATAACGACACACAACAGGTTTACGTGAGTGGCTTATAACATCGTCCATCATAAACCAAGATAATAGTTTCTTTGGTTTAGTGTAACCAAAGATTAAGAAACAATTACTCCTTTTTTTTCCAGCGTCACTATTCGTAGCTACCCTACTAACTACTCTTAAGGGGTGAAAAAATTCAGACGTAAATCATACCGTATTCAGTTTACGTTTCTACAATAGTAAGAAGAAAAAAAAATTAAGGACTTGAAATGTAGGGCCTGTTTGCACTCCCTCATATAGTAAGGTGGTTATGGGAGTATTGTTTCCAGTTTTAGAACTTGCCATTTGATTGGCTAAAGAAATCTGCTTAAGGTGGCGTCACCTAGAGGACCCGGGAAAATCGTACGCGTAATGGAATATAGTGGGACACCCCGTGGAATAGCAATATTCACTGTAAGTTAGAATGGATCAACGCAACTCAATCTCGCTCGGCTTCCTTGGCGCTATGAGGAAAAGTACGGAATCCTGGCTGATTTCAGGCCCTTTTCATGAATTAAATAGGGGAAAAAGCTGGTCAGGAATCTATCATCAATGGGCGTTGCCATCATTGATGATCCTGAATACTCTTATAATCTTTCACTATTTTTTTTAATGTTTACATGAATAATAAAACGCACACGACAATTCAATTTGTTTAATTTATTTTTAGCATTCTCCGTTGACTAGTCAAAATGTATTGTTTTTCATAATTGTTGGCTTATAGCTGGCTATTACACCTCTGTAGGAAAATCGGGGTAGAACTCGGGGCAAACGTAGAAGGCGTTGTAATCAGGTATGTAACCGGGTTTTACAACCAGTTATCTTTTCCTCGCCGCTCCAGGTTAGGACGCGGAGATTGACCCACACAGGCAGAAAAATATCCCCAAGTAAAACCCGAAAACCGTGTAACGTGCTAGCGCATTAAGTCAAAAGGTCGACAAGAGAAAGTCGGACCTACAAAATCCCTTAGAGCGGTTCACCGCTCAACAAGTAAAAGTAATTGTAACCTCTCCGAAAAAGGATGTTCAGTTGTTGAAAATTAAAAATAGGGGTGTAGGAATTAGCAAGTCTTTCAGGGGACGTCTAAACAGTAACTTGTCAGAGGCAAAAACCGGGTTCTGATACCCCGATGGGTTTGGCAACCACATTCAGTTCTATTTAGTTTTTCCAACCTGGATCATATGACTACCTTTAAGTATGTACGTAAATTAAGGTGTTGATTGTTTGTATATGTTTAACATTTATAATATGTATTTAGAGTTGTCTCAGTATTATGAGAGTTCGACTTTCCATCAACTGCGATACAGGGTTAAAAGGAATTTTACAACCGCACAAAAATCCGAAAGGACTAGGCCCATTGGCAAAAGAGCTATCCGATAGACGCGCATTCCCCCGGAAACAGATAAATCTTCGCGATTGAAAATTAATCACGATTGCGATTTCGCTTAAAATTTTAATTGACGATCAAATCATTTTAAAATAATCGAAATCGGCGATTAAATTAAAATTTTAAAAATTTAATCGAGCGATTATTTTTCGATTATTTAGCGACATCTGTGAACGGTGATGAGAGTATATGAAAGTATACTCATAGCTGTGTCACTTTTGTAGCAGACGCTTTTTCGAAGTGTTAACTTGTGCCAATATAAACAATAGTTAATGGTTAACAATGGTTGGTAAGTTATTTCTTTACTGCTAGATGGCATAGAAAAACAATCGGAAAAATAATCGGTAAGAAATTTAATCGAAAATCAAATTTTTTCAACAGACGAATGATCACCGATTATTTTTTTCCCGATTATCGACGGTGACCGATAATCGCCCAAGAAATAATCGGATGGCAAGTCTGACTATAGGTTTAAAACACATGAATTTAAATGAAATTAATGTTGTGGATTTTCAACTGGAAACAAGCTGCGGCATCACTAGAATAGGAAGACCCGTCAGAAGAGCTGCCGTTTTGATTAACAAAGTTGTAATTTTGTAGGCCGCTAGGGGCGCTGTGAAACCGAGCCTTCTTGGTGGCCGATATCGGCAAGGATCGGTTGTTCAATTTTCCCCTTTGCCACAAGCAAACGTCTTAGTAAAAATTCTCAATTCCATTAAAAGAACTGGTTTAAGAGTCTGAGTTATTACTCCACACGGAGGTATATTAATGTCAACAAGTTCAAAATAAAAAATCCCAATCTGTATCAATTAAAATATCCCAATGATTGCAATTGTAAAGTTTTAAACCTCGTGTGTTGTCAGTGAGTTGCCGAAACAACTCCGAATTACAAGGTACAAACATGCGGTATTTATACCAAAACAAGACACAAATGCCAAGGTAAAATGGGAGGGATTACATTCACTTTCACTTGTTAAATGCTTGAGGGATGTAAGAGGTGGAGCTTCCTTTAGTTAGCCTTTGGGCTCGTTACACAATGATTTTTTTATATAAGAATGTTTGAACAATTTTCACAAAATAAGTTGTCATGTCTGACAGGCTTCTCATGGGTTAATTCTTGTTACGGTGTTGGTCAATTGCATTTGTAGAATTTTTCGAATTGTATTGATGTTTTCGATGATTTGTGATTGTCAGCTTGCAAAGCTATGCTTGAGAAAAATGTAGTTCGTTCTAGCCGACTCAATGTATCGGTTATACGTTATAATGGGTAGGAGTCTTTAACCATTGCAGCGTTGAGCTTTCGGTAGTCTACGCAGATGCGCCATCTCATTTCTGCACTAAGACCTCATAACAGGACCAAGGACCTTCAGACGATTCAATTACACCTCAAAACAGTATCCTTTCTACTTGATTTTGAATTACGACGGATTCTTTCCATTTGCTTTTGTAAAGGAGCTGATGGATTGAAGAAGCATTTCCAGTATTAATGCCACGTTTGACTACCGAACAGTATCCCCCAATCATCCTCGTTTAGTGCAAAACATGGATGGATAAATTGTTTAGAAATTTGTACTGTTCTGTCTTTTCCTTCCTTTTCAGATTTGTTTCAATTTTAAATCAATTTGTTTTAACTGGATTCGAGTCTGGTTCATCGAGCGAAACCTCTGTCATTAGAACTTCTGGATTTCTCTCTGGTTCTTTGGGTTTGGGATGTTCTTCCACTGTTCCCAATTCCACTTCTTTTTCCAGCGGAGACAATTTGGCAATACGAATGTTTTCAAAATCTGTTCATACGAGGATGTGACCGGTTGATAGGCTACTTGTTGCTAAAAGTGAATCTGCTGGTGTCACGAAGAATGAACATTCCATCACGTTGGAAACACTTGCTGGAATTTGCTTAATCGAACATGCTGGTATTTCGTGGCGATCTTTCGAAATACGCAGATTATCTTTTCCTTTTGCTGCTTGAAGAAGAGAGATTTCTGCAAGTGGTGATTTCCCAGCCTTGAACGACGACTCTCCTGGTGCTTAGTCGATGTGAATAGCTCGAAATTGTTGTAATAAATGATTTCTCAATAGTAGTTTAAAACTGAAGTGACAAAACATGGTGACATTGGTATAACTGTTGCGTTTCTTTTTATTGTTTTCCCTCTGTGGTTTACCACAAAATCCGTTGTTCTCTGAGGTGGCAGAGTATTGTCGTTTTTCAATACGAATTTTTGGTTAATTCAGATGTTTCTTGACGAATTCAGTTTTCTCTTGTAATTAATTGTAAATATCAAAATAATTTCATAATTATCCAGCCATCTCTAGGGTTTTTTGGGTTTTATATAAATTGAAATGTCTTCATACCAGATTTTTGATCATTTTACGTATTGGTTTCCATATAACTTTTAAGCCAATTGGGATGTTTATCTCGATTTGTTAGATGTAATGATTTCCATTCTTTTTTGAATTGATGGATATTTAACCTTAATTGATCCAAATTTCGAATTTCATGCCTAGTTGGAAAATTAGCCATATTTTCATCCTTGTAATCTAGAATCTTTTCCATAGATTCTAAGAGATTGTTCTTAGCAAACTGAGCATGAACAAGTGATAGATCATTATTGCCTTGTAACGTTAATTTTTTATTTATATATCTTGAATAATTGTTGGTAAGTAAGCTGCTACCCATGGTGATTCTTCATCTACCTCACACTTTAAAACAAATATTTTCAATATAAATATTATAATAAAATTTTTTTCGGAAAATATTAGTCCTGTCCATCCTCACCAGGATGAGCTAACATTAAGTTTTTCAATAATTGTACAAAGATATTATCATCACCAATTTCACGTTTTATAGGATGTATGGCGTATTCCAAATCAAGGAATTGACAAATAGCACTCACAAATGATGTCGGTAAGTTATTCATTGAATTACCAGGCCCACAAAAGTTATATTCGGGAATAGTTACCCCATTTCCTAGCTCTCGTTTTTTTACGTAATTCATCATGCAGTTTTCCATGAAGTTCTTTTGCTTTGTGAATGAATTGAGGGTAATCGTCTCTACAAGTAGTAACTTTCCAATAATGTTTTATTAAGTATTCTTTTATATGGAATAAATCATCTCATTCCGAGGCGATAAGCGATAAGCCTAGCTTTCATAAAAGATTTACCAGCATGATATTTTTCAACAGCATGTTTTTAATTTTCCAAATTATAAATCAGCAACATTTTTCATTCGAGTTCCATCTTTTTGTATCTGTATCAAAATATTTTCGATCAACTCGTGCATATCCTTGTTCACTTTTAGGAGAAGCTGTACCTCTCATTATTTCATACAACCGCTTTTGCTTCTTGACCTGGTTTAGGTCTACATCCGAACTCAGCTAAAATCGAATTCATTAGTCCCATCAGTTCTTCCATGACATAGTTGTGGAACTTGTTGCCTTTTCCAAATGTAAGGTCATCCACGCCCAGCTGGCACATCGTTAGCTGGGTCGTGACCATAACGCTATTTGGCCAACTTCTCGCTACCATTCTTTATGCTGCTGATTGTCAATACCTGGTCACTACGTTTTCACTGCCTCAAATTCCCAAGAAGGTACCATAAAAAGGTTTAAGGCAGTTGGCTGCTGATTTTACCTGGTCACTACCTTTTCACTATCTTAATTTCCCAACAAGTTACCATAACAAATTAATTGTTTTTTGGAACTGTTTGCTAGTAAATTTTATTTCGACTCGATATTAGAAGAAAAATAAATTCAAAATAAAATTTTCAATGAAAATTTGTTTTTTTAACTTCTGTCGGTCCTTGTCTTCCATCAGTAAAGGAAAAATAGCAAAATGGCTGGTTTCTTCCGCCTCTTCGTCAAAATCATATAATTGCCAGGACATAGGAATCGCATATGCTTTGCATTTTACATTTTCAATTGGGTAGGTTATTAGGGGACTGATTAAATTAGTATTCACACGGTACGTTTGAAGGACACCATTTGCATCAAAAGGAGATTCCAAAAGCGGTTCGGGCTCGAGAAAACGGAAACCAACAATTTCTACATCATCACCAACCTGCATAACATTTTGAATACATACAATGGTCCCATCGTTGATGAAGACACAGTTGTTCGGAGCTCTCGTAGTTAACCGCCATGGATCCAGCATAGCAGTTCTATATTGCTTTGCTTCGAAAAGAACATCGTTACCATCAGGTAAAGGGCCACGACAATGGGGATTAGACAACAGTAATGAAGGGACGTTGACAGGGGTGGATAGCTTTTTACAACTTGCCGCTTCTGCCAACCTTTTTACAACTTGTGCCAAAGGATTCTGACTACGACGAACTTTTTTCTTTATCTGTTGCAGAAAATTTTCAAAGGGGAAACAGCTGAAGTTATCGACAGGACCAAAACGTAACACGTCATCCGGAAGATGGATGAGTCCATGGACGTTATATACTACAAATTCGGGCCCATACAATTTACGGCTCTCAGAAACAAAATGCTAAAGCAATTGCTTACTGTAATCATTGTAAACAAAGCACAATTTATCCGAAATCAAAATTTTCATTGCAAGGTGGAGACACAGGAAATGATTATACAATGGTTCAGGAAGGACATTGTTCAAAACCACAGGGCCCCAATAAAGTAAAAACTGTCTGAACTCGGTGGCTTTCCACCGAGGCAGGTCGATAAGAGATCGTGGCTGCCTAACAAATTCGTTTGGGACTGAGTTGCGTATCGCTATTAACCTGCGCGAAATTTCTTCCACATTTTCTTTGCTGATTAGACGGACAGATGTCGATCGTTTCACACAGGTTTTGAGAAGCTTCCGCATTACTCCCAGACAGACTAGGTGTTGGTAGTCCATTGGGAAATCGAGAACCATATCAATGGAAAGGTCTTCCAATACGGACAATCTAACGTGATGGTCTGGTTGTTGGCGGTCTACAAATGTCTGATGAGTTCGTAGTGCTGCTTCCATATCAATATACGTTACTCTGCCTTTATGTTTTCCCGGTGTAACATAATAAAAACCTTCTGTGACACACTTCGGACAAGAGTAGTAGCCGGAATGACCCACGATCCCGCAGATAAATGAGCGGTCTACAGCATCAAGATTGAAGTTTAAGATTTGAAACCCAAGTACAAGACCACGAAGAGTAATGCCATTACTCTGCAAACTGGAGGCGTCTTCCACAAACATCTTCAAAAACTCGTTTGCACTTGCAGGCTTCTGGGACCCGTGGTAGATCCCAACAGGGAAAGGAGTTTGCTCTCCTTCCAACAAGAACAAAATGGGATGAAAGTGGCTACGGCTGCTTTTACTCAGAGGCAATCCATCCGTGTTGACGCGTCCCCTAACGACCGAAGGAATCTTGCTAAGTTGACGTAGTCCAAGTTGTTGCTGAATTCCTTTCTCCAACCCAAAGTGGTAGTAAGTACCATCGCCCGCCATTGGAATAACAGTAACTTTGCGTGGCGTCTTCAGAAGAGTTCTTGCACTGTTAGGCAAGCATGTGAATGTGGGGCCTTGATGACGAAGAGCCTTAAAACCCTTGATGAGCCTGTCGGCGGCTGCGCCTGAGACATCTTCCTTCGTAATCCAATCTGCCAAAAACTCTTTGAGCTCCACATCTTGATCAATTGGCTCCGCTTCTGCATTTAGAATGGCATCGATGTCGTCCCAATCCTCCAAGTCTATGCCTTCGTCACTGGATTGTTCGCTTTCATCTGTAGTAGATTGAGGTGTTGCATCAGAACCGGACTCCAACAAGGATTCTGAACGATCATTATAAGCATGATTTTCATCGTCATTTTGACTTTGGGGTAAGTCGTTGAAATTGATTGATGTTGGAGACGATTGGTTTACATCTATTGAGCTTGAATGGCCCGAAGTCTCAAACATCTCGTCATTGTTCAAGGAAAGCGGCGCATCGTCGTTGTCATCTCTTTCATCATCGGAATCTTCGTCTACGCTATTCACAACATCTTCCCCAACCAGCAGAACGTTTTGGCGTGGGCTGACAAGCAGTTCGCCGTCCAGCTGTCCACCGAGCATAGCAAACTCTTGGTTGAATCTGTTAATCAACTGTCTCCTCTTAACTACTAACTTTCTTCTTTTGGATGGTTCCTCCATTGTAGCCTAAAAAAATAAATGTTAAGCATCAATCCGTCAAAAATTTCAATGTTGAAAATAAATAAACAGATAATAAATTTCAGGCTACCTTGCAATATAGGATAGCCGATGTGATGTTACTGGTTAATAATAAGCTGGACTAAAGGCTATTTGTTGAACTTCAGCAAGGTAATCTTTTGGGTTGCGGTCCAAGATCGATTTACATTTCGGATACGGCCAATTGCAATTAATGAAAATCTGCCTGCGGCCAGACCTGGTAATAATTAAAAAAAATTATACAATGATCTTTGGGATTGTTGAAAAACAATGAAATTACTTTAGTTAAATCAAAGGGGTTCCATTTGAACTTTTCTGCTTCTTCAAAGGTCATCACTTAAATTTTTACGGACCAGGAAGGAAAATCTGCTTTAGAAATGGCTTTGTACAGATCACGAGTTGCATAGTCTGGATCATCGGAAGTAAGTTGATGAGCTTTGCCTGCATCTAAATTACGAATCCCTCCATCGGTATAAGAAATACAGAACTCGTTAGAATCCTATAAATAAAACAATTTTCAATAATTTGTCAATACCTTGAAATGAAATTTGCAGTACACTGGTGTAAAGCATCTTCCCGTGTGGGAAGACTGACTTTATGGAATTAAGACAATAAAAATATACTGAACTCTGAACTTTTCCTAAGCTAGGTATTAGAATACAAAGGGAATTTGAATAAAGAATATAAGAATCGTCTTGCGATACAATATGGAAACTAGAAGTGAAGGGAGATAATTGTAATATAAGCTTACCGTGGTAGCACGAGTTGAACACGAGAACAAAACAAGTGTAAGACAAAAAATGTAACACAATTTGGCGGTCAATTAAGGGAGGCTCCAGATGATTTGAAACCGACTGTTGAAGTCGTACACACGTCGGAGACTGACTTTCTTCAGATTCCGGGTTCATCAGGAAACTTTGCATATTGGCAAATTGGTGAGTTGCTGTGCGAGTATTTGGCACCAATCAAAGACGTTTAAAATGGCGTGATAATGGTGTGATGATGGGCGTCGCTCGTGGCGCCAATCAAAATGTTTTATAAGTGGCGTGATGCTAATGACACATGGATGCGTCATCTAGCTAGCAGGTGTTCATCTAGGTCACCCGCGCTGCGTATGTTGTGGTGCAATTAATATGTTCACCCTTCATGATTAATAAAGATGTGAAGAATAAGTATATGTTGAAGATGTCTATTTGGCTTTGTTACACTGGCTTGCCTTCAGCATTAACTAACTTAAAGGTATGCGATTCGTAACCGTCCATGAAACGATAACAATCTGGAGTCCCACGATCGGAAAACATAAAGCAAACTTAATGAGTCGTTTCTGGTCGAAGAGATATGAAATCCCAGAACATATCAGGGTCCTAGTACGTATTCAATCTAAATAAACCAAATTAAATACTGAGTCTTACTTTCTCTCAAAATGATTAAACTTACCTTCAAATGGATTACTGGATTGCGTTTCTGAGTATGAATAAAGCTCGGAAAGAGAATATGTTCACGAATAATAAATATGGGGGGTTGTTTCCGACTAAATCCCAGTTGCCTTCTTCGGTGTAAAATTTGACTGCAAATCCTCGAGGATCACGAGCGGTGTCGGCTGAGCTATGTTACTCATCAGTTACATCTGGCAGATAAAGATGTGAAGCCTTGATAAATTTCAATTAAACAGATATCCAGGTCAAACAGGGACGGTAAACTAAAAACAAAACTCTATATTAAATTATGAGTAAACAACTTTTCACAACATGTTGCTAACCTGTCCACTAGTGCAAATCGAAGAATTTTACTTCATAGAGGTCTTGTTTACCCTGGAAGATTACGCCAATTTAATGAAAAGAATTCTAACCTGAGAATGTAACACAATTTAAAATATAACAGATATAGATTAAAGCAAAAGTATTAAGCTTACCTCGGGTAATTGATGGTGATGGTTAATTCAATTGAAAACATTCAAGTGGCACATAACTATTATTGTCTCAAACATATTAAAGCAGAGAAGCTGTCGTTCATAGAAGAAAAATACATCGTCGTTAGCTCAGAAATGATAAAAATACAAACACAGATTTACCTTGTATGTCAAACACTATAGCACTTGAAGAAACAATCGGGATGAGAAGAAAAGATTTTGTTGCACGACACAAAGTCCAAATTTGTTTGCTTTGTGACAATTGAAATTCAAGTATTTGTTCCGGGAATCACTTCAGTTGTCACTATTTCACTAGTTTTATTCGTTGTTTAGATAAAAGTTCACTCCGGAAGAACACCGAAGACTGAAGCATGACGACGCCATTTATAAATCAATTAGTAAGAATCACACATCGTTGCACCAATGACCAACCCCACAATTTCGAATAACAAATGTTGTATAAAATGGTAATAATGCCACCAAATTGATTAAAAAATTCACTGTCACGTTTTGAATAAATATTTAAGACAAAACGTCGAAACTAAATTACTCTATTTCAAAGTCAATGGAATGGCAACGTTGCGTCATTCAGAGACACTCACAAAATTTTTCGCTGTGTCTAATGGCGGGTATAATTTTCTCCTCCATCATTTATCGAGTTATTTGTTGTGATTTCCACAAATTCACCTATAAAATTCATTTTGGTAAGTTTGTCACTTTTGAATAAACCTTATTTGTGAATTGGTACATTGTTGTAATCTAAGATGCCCCAGATTTGTTTACATTTGACAAAATTGCTAGCTATGCACGTTTTTAGTTTTGCTGGTTAGGCTTGGTGCAAATTTTGCTTTGCTAAATTTTGCTTTGCAAAATTTGCTTTATCATTTTGTGCTTTTGTGGTCACTGTTTGTTTCTGCGTCTAATTGTTAGTCTTAACTTAGTCTTTACTATTTTATTCATATTTTTTGTCGTAGAATGGAAATGTCAATTTTGCTGCCAGAAGCACACAAGTTGTTGGTGGTGATCCTCTACACTTAATCGGCGGAAGAAGTAGCAACGGTTTCCGAAAATTGGAGAGTGGACCAAGATGTCATGTTTTATCCAAACTTCAAGGGACCGAAATTGGAAAAGGCTGTAAGAAGTCATCAAACTCCCGACTCAAATTGGCCCAGTTACCCTTACATGTTGCTTAAAATTTGTGGTAAGTTTTCTGTAGGAATAATCGTAGCTCGTATACGTCTTAATTTAACGATTAATTATACATTATGTTATTTTATTTATTTCGACAGATGACTGGAAAGTTGCCAGAGGGTGGGAAAAAAGAGCGTTGAACCCTAATTCGGATTTGCTTACTTCGGATGTGGAAAAGCCGAAGAAAAGAAGATCTTTACCTCCTCGTCGGTTCAGCCCTACAATAGAAAAGAGATCAATCACAAACGGCCCTTCAAAATCAACCCAAAAGTGCGCTATTAGTTCAGAGGAGGATAGCGACTCGTCTCCCGACGAAACGATTGAAGACACCTTACGAGATTTGGATGAAGGTGTGTATTTGTGTCGGTGTGTGTTAAGTCTGATTTATGTCAATGTTCATGTGATTTATGTTTCAGATCTAGAATCGGAGAATGAAGTTACCACTTTACGAGAGAGTCCTGTCCAAAGTCAAGGCAAGTCAGCAGCCGAGAAAAAAAACCAACGAGATCAACATTGCAAAGGCAAACGCTGCCAAGTCCAACCTTTTAAAGACAAACGCTGCCAAGGTAAACGCTACCAAGACAAACACTGTCAACACGGTTGCTGAAAAGCCTGTCACTACTAAAGCCAGTGCAAACAAATCCCGTCATTTGAACAATCTCGCGAAAACGGTTTTCTCCAAGATCTTCAACACGCAGAAGGATGGTGTCGAAACCATCAGTCGTTTCAAGCAGCCACTTGGTATTAAGCCCCTCTCTCCCCTCCGTGACATGAACCACCAGCTTCCGGCTCCAATGTCGTCTTTAGTTTCCAGTCATCAGCATGTCGCAGCTTCTCCTGGCTCCAAGAGGCGTTTTTTTGTCGATAGCAATACTTCATCTTCCCTCAAGAAACCCGCGAATGCTCAAGAATCCTCCTTCGACAAGAATGTTTCTCGGCTGACGTTGAAGAAATCTTGCGAGATCCTCCAATGTGTTAATCGAGTGGAACAGAAAATTGATCGACTGCTGGCCTTCCAGGACAACCAACACATTGAAGACCTCTTCGACGAGTTAAGTTATGAAGTTGCCTGTTGACGACTGTGACAGCTGGCATATGCTGGAGGATCTTTTGATGGACAAACGCAATTGCATCAAACTGGTAGGTTTCAATGGTTTTTTTAGTCCAGTTCCCTTCCCTGTGTTTGTGAAAATTATGTTTATTCAATTTTAAATTTAAAGATTAGCTGTTAATTTCCTTTTGTTCCTCTTTGTTTAGGTTTCAAAATATTCGACATTGGGTGGCAGTGACCTTGGGGACTGCGTCCGCCGTATATGGGCAGCCCTTGTGACGGACAAATTTGGCTGCGAGTTGTCGTGGATAGGAAGAGATAAGAAGAAAAAAACCGTAAAAGGATCAAATTGCTTCACTCTCGTTGATAGTAAGGGAGTGCCATTTTGTCCCATTACTTTTCAATTAATTAATTTAAACTAGAAATTCCCTTCCTTGCTCTAATTTGCAGGAACGGTAAAGGCAAACATAAAGTACGGAGATGTCAACGATCCTGACATTGAAAAGGCTTCCCAAGATTGGATTTTCAAGTCAAAACGTCGAGTCCAGCGCACTGAAGACACTTCAAGCGTCGTTCAGTCGTGTGTTCCAAGTCTGTCGGATTCCCCGGTTGCCGGTACCAGTGGATGCAACAGATCCGCAGTATCCAACATTTAAAACTCGGCTAGTTCGTCCGTCTCCAATAAAGGCAAAGGGAAGAAGTAAACTAAGAAGAAACAAATTAAGAAGAAACAAAATAAGAAGACTAAGAAGATCTCACTTTTCAATATTTCATTTTTCCTAAAAGAAATTTTCTCAAATTGTATCATTTTCATTGATTTTAATAATTGTTTTTATTTGTATCCAGTACCAGAAGCAAAAATACAAAGAACTATGGAAGTAAATCAAGTTGTAAACCGTTTTTCTCTTGATCCGCAGCAGGCACAGGTCATTGCTGGGAAGTGATCATTAAACTACCTATTTTTGCTTGGTCACTACCCGAGTTAAACCAGGTTGGCACCACTTCACAGTTTATTACACACACTGGGTCATTACCTAATAATTTCAATTGGTCGTGACCAGGCGTGTGCAATAGACAGTAAATCGGACATGACCTGGTTTTTACTTCGGGTTGTTACCAAGCCAAAAGAGGTCGTTTCATGGTCACTTCCCAGCAGTGACCTGTGCCAGCTGGGGTACCATGGTTTGCCGTGACGATTTGAGGGGGAGGGATGTTCTTTGTCATCAGTGTAAAAGCTTCAAATTCCGTGTATTTCGAGTGAGTTGCTAAGACAACTCCGAATTGCATGGTACAAGCATGCGGTATTTATACCAACATGAAAACACAAATTTCAAGGTAAAAAGGAAGGGAGGGAGGGACATCACTTTTACTTATTAACTGCTTGAGGGGTATAGAAGGTGGGGCTTCCTTTTGCTGGCCTTTGGGCTCGTTACACTCCTTCCCCCTTCGGAGAAATAATTGGTCCTCCAATTTGTGTGTGGTGTCTCCATCACCGGCTAAAGTTGCTGTTATGAATAAGACACATAATATAATTTGTTCCTTCACCGAAAAAGAATCGGTCTTCTTTATTTCACATTTCCTTCGCCGGCTAACTGTTACTACAGATAAGATAAGAATTTGAATTTTGTATTTATGCTCGTTCTTTCGCCGCTACGGTATTCCCCTCGCGGCGACATTCTAGTTGGTGCTTCTTTTCTTCCTTAGCTTGAGTCCAGAGGAAATTATTCTTAATTTTCGTGGTTGTTAAGGTATCTCGTTTTGTCTAATTCGTTCCCATTGTAGGAAAATGGCTTGTGCTTTTTCATTTATTGTTTAAGATTTAGACGTGCATTCTTGGGAATCTTTAATTCTTAAATCCGTTCCATGTCGAAGAAGTAATTCTAGCATGTCAATCCGGTTACATTGGGCTCCAAAATGTAGTGCGGTGTAGATTGTGTCTTGTTGTTTATTTATATTGACGGTTCCTTGATCCATTATTTGTATGGCGTGGTCTTCTGGGCCATACTGGGCCAAGTAATGTAAGACGGTTTCTCCATTAACTTTTCCAGTGTTGATATTTGTTGGTGTCCATATCAACTTCGCACATTCTACGTGTTCGTATGCGATCGCCACCACTAAAGGGGTTCCGCCTAAAGCATTGCGAGCTTTAAACTCGCAGTTGTTGTGCTTTAGTATTCGAATTAGTAATAAGTTGTTATGGGCTGCTGTGATATGGCCAATTGTCCTTCCTTTCTGCATAATTTCCGGGTGTGCCCCAAAGGATAATAATAGATCAGTGGGATCATAACTATTCTTTTGTACACTTGTGTGGAGCAGTGTACGTCCGTTTTCATGACTTTCCTTGAGAAAGGTGGCTAACCGTTGTCTTGCCCATCCTCGCTGGGTTTTTAATTTGTTGATTATGCATTCCCTTATTGTGTTCAGCGGAGCTCCCATTATTGCTAGAGAGATTTTCCCTGTTTCTAACTCCATGATGGCTTGTCTCTACAGCTGCATTTTTTCCGCTGTGGCCTCTGATATTGATTCGATTGTCTTCATCCGGCAATTTTTACATTTTTCTGTTTCCCGTGGTTAGACGTAAGATCCTTCACGTTCTCGGGGTGCTGTACGCGTCATATAATCGTCACGGTCATATCCTACTATAAAGTCGAAATTGTCTTCACTTTCCACATCCGGCATCTCATGTCATATTCCATTCGTCTCATGTGGGATATTCCACTATATGGCATCATTGATTCCTCGTCTTCACTTGATTCACTACGTGCGTCTAGATTTTCTTTATAAATTTTCCGTTCAATTTCCATGTCTGATTCTGTTTCAATGTATGCCGTATATCGTACCGTTTTCTTGTTTTCATCCGCACTATTCACAACCAGCTTTGCTTCGCAGTTCAGATGATGATCTTCACTTTCGGAGTCGCTGATAGTGAACAGTTTGTATTCCTTCATCGGTCCTTGTGGGGCGATGGACACTTCCTTTTCTTCGGCTTGGTTATCGAATTTACTTGCCATTTGGGCTGTTTGTATGTTGCTCGAGACGGTGACGTTGTGCGAAACTTTGCGGAGGCTATGCTGTTGGAGCACTGAGGAGAGTCGTGGTTTTGCGCTTTGCAAAAACTTGCATTTTCTACAATTCTCTTTGGTCTTATTTTTACGATAGTTGCTTCAGATGTTTAACCTGGCCCCTTTTTCTATTCTTATTTCTTTGTTTTTCTTCTTGACTAGATTATTTATCTGCTTTCATATTTCATGTTGGATTTACATTTTAATTAACCTAGGGCTAGTAGGGTAATTATCTATTTTCTTGGTTATTCCCCTTGATGAGATGCTTTGTCTGCTGTCATATTTCATGTTGAGATCACGTATGGGATTGCCTAGGGCTGATAGGGCAATTATCTATTCGGGCCATTCTGTATTCTTGTCTCCTTTATTCCATGGTGTGAATTTTAGTCTTTGTCTTCTTTTTCTAAGGGTCAAACCTATTTGTCTTGTTCGCTCCATTTTTCTTGTTTTGTCGTATTGTCTTATGGAGGTGTTTGAATTTGTGTATGTTTATCAGTGGCCATACGCCATGTAGCCCAGATCTGCAACTATCTGCTCACTGGTGAACCTCTACTTTGGCGTGATTCTTCGGACAGCTAATGTATTCTCTTCTGCTTTTGTTTTTGTTTCGGTTTTTGGTTTTGTAGTTAGTTTTGTTAGTCTGAAATACAATGTTGTTATCTGAATTTTGTTTGTTTGTTGTAATACCTTTAAATTGATGGAAATGATGAATGATCAAATCAATTAATGAAATTTCAAATTGATGGGTAATGGTAAGTGTTTTAGTTACTGGAGGGTCTAATTAATTAGTTTCTAATTAATAGGTAGTATTTGTTAATTGTTTGCTTTAACAAGGGATCTCCCATAACTTAGGTGATGGGAGAGTAAAAAAACTTTTTTTTTACAGTTTCCAGAATCTTGAAGCTTTACTTTTTGGTGGATTTAGTGTCTTCCATTTCCGGCATGCAACGGCATAGATCTTCTCAGACCATGCCATATCCAACGACGTAAGTGCATGTAGTGTGTTTTCACGTGCATCTTTTTGATGATTATGTTTCTTCAATAGATGGATAAATTCTTTGATTTGGTACGCTTGGTCGTGGTGAGCGTATTTGACCTTGCCTTTCTGTTGTCATCGGCGTGGGAGCGAACGTTCTTATGAAAGGTTGTTCAATTATCATGTCTGGATGAGAGGTTTGTTCTCGTGCTGGTATCATGTTCCTCCTCTATGCTCTTGTCGTATATTTTCGTCTTTCGGCTTCTGCGGATACTATCTTTAATCTTCGCGAAATGGTTGCATACAATGAAAATCCGTAGGCATACGAGGAAGAGTATGAATTCAATCACTGATAGGCTTATGATTTTCAGCTTGTCGAACCATGAGTACATATGGTTGATTTGATTTTCTTGTTGTTCCGTCATCACTATATCTCCAACAGAATTAGAGTTACGTTCTTGCATTCCACATACCAGGACATTTAGGATATTTAACTGCTCCATCTCCACTGTTTCGTTGTTTTTGTTCGGATCTCCATTTAAATTTACTAAAGGTGTTTCCCAAAAACAATCAGAGTAAGGATGAATTGACCATCCGTCTGTTCGGATGGTACACTTCTTTCCTTCGTAAGTAAAGAACGGTTGAAATCCACATTTGGTTTCAGTTGCCTAGATAAAAATTCTTTTTGCTTCACATTGTTGAAATGTCATTGCTTGGCAAAAACCTTGTAGTCTTGTGCAAATAGGTCGGTCTAACGCTGCTGCAGCTAAAATTCCGTTGGTTTGGGCCAAGATAACTGCTTGTGCCCCTTTAATTGCTGATAGTTGACAATAAACGTCCGGAATTTTTTTTGCGAATTCGTTCTCGTGTTCTGTTTCAATGCTGATTTTATATTGTCCGTGCATTTTATTTATTTCGTATTTAATTTTGTCATTGAACTCCTCGATGTTTTTGGGTAGGCTGCTTTCCGAATTTTCGTCACTTACGATCATCAGTTTCTTATCCAATGAATTTATCAGGGAAGCGGCTGATAGTAAGTTTTGAGTTTCGTTTTCCTCGATGGCCTAAATTTGATTTTCTTCTGATGTAAACGTTATTTCTGTTGTGACTAATGGGGTCTGTGTTGATGATAGTGGTGTCGTTGGGTTTTCTTTCGCCGTCGTTGTACTCGGCGTGGTTGGAACTGACTGGCGTGTTTTCGTTGATGCTGTTGTTGTGGATGTTTTTTGTGATGTAGTGGGCGTTGTTGTCCTTGACGTAGGCCTAATAGTTGTAATAGTTGTTGAAGTCGAGGTTACTTTAGTAGTTGTCGTAGGCCTAGTAGTGGTTGTGGCTTTAGTGCTTGCTGACGTGATTATCGGCTTTGTGATTGAATGGGATTTTGTCGAGGATGATGCTACATTTCGCTTGGTTATAGATTTATTAGCTGTCGTAGGTTTATTGGCTGTTGTCGTTGTTGTTGGCTTACCTGTTGTTATAGTTTTTGTTTTTTGGAGTTTTCTTGTCCTCGTTCCGTTGTTTTTCTACAGTTAGCTACTGCAGCTTGTGACCGTACCAGTGAATCATTGCTATTTATCAGTGTTCTTAATTCCTCTTGCCAGCTCGTCCACTCGGTGTCACAGTCGTGTAGTGTCAGTTGTCTGCCAACTCCATGTTGTGTTAAACATTTTTCATTTGGTGCCTTTCCATTTTTTAATAGACCCCAGGCGATCATATCCCAGATAATATTCCCGCTGCCATGATTACTTTTAAAATTCCTCCGAATAGCGGTGAATTAATTGTTGTTGTGATTGCTCTCCGTTGTCCTTGTTGTATTTCCTGCATTTCCGCTAGTGTTGTATCCGCAAAGTTTTCTAGGATTTCATGATTACAAGAAGAGGTGTTTACAGTTTCAAAGACCCATTGTTGCTCTGCGCTGTATTCTTCGTCCCTGCATTCTGCCGGTATGATAGTTTGGTATGCTCCAAGTGTTATGCAGAAGTGTGATTCTTGCGCGATTGATTAATAATTTTGTTAATCTACTATCCACCGTGTTGAATATTCTGAACAGGTGGCTGCAACCAGTCCATTACTTCTCCTTCTGTGATACTAACTTCGCTGTTCTGCAATCGTATCGTTTGGTCAAAGATTTATTCGAATTCTGATCCCGATGGAAGTAGGTCATCGTTGTTCAGGCGAAGTGAGCTGTTATCGGGTTGCTTTCTCCAGGTTTGTAGTTTATATGGCGTTGTGTATTACGTTCTGTCCTTTTTCCTCGATTCCGATTGCTTGTTGATGTCCCATTCTTATTGATCCCCAGGCATACGATATGCTATGTAGGCGTTTACCAGTGCCTGAGTCTTCAAGAGGGGTATTTAGCAGAAATGTAATTTCCTGCTGGATTGATCTCTTTTGCTTGGGCTGTTGGAGTTTTCTGGAGTCTTTCCACACTGATGTATCCAGGTTCGTATTTTGTAGGCATGTATTAATAGTAGTTTTGAACATCTCGTACATGTATTCTTGTAGTTTCCGGAGGAAAAATTAGGTAGGTTAGCGGAATAAAACTTTGTAACCTTGTGGTGTGATGTTTCGATCTGGTTTGCCAAGGAACGAAATCTCGATCTGGCGATTGGTGTCGTATAGACGGCTGGTGTTTTCGTGTTCCGGCATTCTTGGAAGTTCTAGGTATCCGTATCCTTTAATCAACATTTGTGAGCATGAATTATTTGTTGTTCTGTCTCCCCACACAACTGTGTTTTGGTTCTGGACGAAGTGTCCTTCTTGCTGGGTGGTATTCCACGGTCCAAAAGGGCTTTCAACTGGATCGTCTGGTTTTTCCTGTCGTAGCGTGATTTGTTCAGCTACACAGTTGAGGGTACGGTATTCTTTTATGGCATACCATTTCCCTTCGCCTGTCGGAGTTGCTGAAGAAATGGAAGAACGTCTAACAGCTAAGCTCTCACACTTCACAGGTATGTGTTGATCTTTACATTTAAGGAAGACCGGCCAGCTTATTCCATTGATTTTCAGGGAAAAACCTGGATTTGTCTGATAAGACGACGAAAACCAATCTTAAACGGAAGTTGATGAAATGAAGAAGAAATTAAAAAGGAAAAATAAGAAGAAGAGGTCCTGAATTCCCATCTTGCACGAGCCACCAAGGCAGCATCTGTGTAATCAACCTCTGGTCTTTCAGCGTTTGTCAAAACAGAAATCATTCATCACACTGCCAACACCAATTTTCAACAGTGAAGGCTGGCTAGTTTTCAGGAAATTTGATTTTAGAAAACTATCTAATCTCTCACCCATTCTGAAAATGACCACTTTAGATTTAGTGGCAACGATTAAAATGAAAAAAACTTAAACCAACAGTGAAAATCTTGGTAGGCTAAGTTGAAGTTGAGAATGCAAGAAGCATTGAAGAGAAACAGGCATGAAATGGGGCTCTGCAAATGGTTTCAGGTAAACTTTCAATGTGGCAAACATATATTTGTAAGATCTTCACTTTTGGATTCATTTTAAAAGATTTAGTGTCTTCACTAATAACAGACCTTCATGGTGGAAAATAATTAAAACTGATTTGTCATCATTAGTAGCTTTGTAACCGTAAAGTGCAAAGCTTCCTTATATCTCACTGTAGTATGTGATGTGTAATTAGGTAACCAATAGCTGCTTGAAAATGTGCATAAGGGGAAAACAAGACACGAAGAACGTCAAATATCATTTATAATTGCTGGGAAAATGCGAATTCTTACCAGAGACGTAGATGGTTCTTTCGGACTAAGGTGAGGTTATTCTTTAACAAAAGGTTGCTCTTTAACAAAAGCCATGCATTAACTATTGAAGTTTGACTTATAGACGTTCCTACGTAAATTGTACATTCTAGTTTTGCTCGAACTAGTTATTGCTTTGGTGAAAAGCGCTCCTAGCCTAAATAACAGTCAGCAGTCACCACCTGGCATAGTTATAGCAGTAGGTTATGATTTAATATATTTATTGGGCTCTTTGTAATTGTGAAAAGAATTGAAAATGTGATAAGGAAATAAATGGTATGAGAATCAATATTGAATTATAATAGTCTTTTTTTTTGTCCTGGCCTCAGACGATAGTTTAAGTTTGTAATATTATTCCTATCAACTTTATTTATCAAATGTTGATTATGATAACTAGTCATCGTGTTAACATATCTTTGTCCCCAGCAACCACAAAAACCCGCGGAACTCATTCAGTTTCCGTATTCACAACGAATCAGTGGTCTTTACCTATGGCATAAGCATCGACAAAGGGAAGTGATAAGGGAGATGGATTGGGGGTTGGAGGAATGATCAAAGAGGGTTGACAGAACCAGGCTAAGTGCGAAAAACATATATTTCTTATATTATATTTAAAGACGTGAGCGTTGTTCAATAAACCAAAATTGTAAAAAATGAGCTTTATGTAACGGGATATTAGCAATAGATAAATACTAATATAATCCGAAATCAGAGTGCTACCGAATAAATAACCAAAGATGAACTAGCGTACATACGGTAACATTGTTTGATCTCGGCAAACCTTATAGAAGGTCACGGTTTCAGCACCCTTTGTACATTCCAACTTCCACGGAATAGGAGGTGGGAAATACATTTTGGAAACAAATATAAAGTTTGTAGGAAAATGAAAATTGAGTGGAGGAAAAGGCTCAGTCCAATGGAGAAAAACGTCCACTTTTAAATTTGGAAAAAAGTGGGCCTTTTTCGTATGGGTCTTTTTCGTATGGGCCTTTTTGTCGGGCCTTTTTCGTCTGGGCCTTTTTATCCGACCTCCGTGTCTTCGTATGTTTCGTACCGTCTGTCTATTTTGATGTCATTGGGGAGTCCTTGGTTGTCTCCAGAAGAATAGGAAGAATGGGCTGTGTTGCAGTGTTCATTCTTTCACTGTGTTGTAAGCGAATGTGGAAGATATTTGTCCCAATTTTCGGGTTCGTCCGTCACATAACCAGTATATCACATACCATAACCATAACCAATAAGTCATATAGGGTCCTGTTGAATCGTTCTGCTAATTCGTCTGTTTGGGGATGGTATGCATTTGTTCTTATTTGTTTGATTTTGAATAATTTGCAAATTGCTTGGATTAAGCTCGACAGAAAGTTAGTCCCTTGATCTGTTAGGACGACTTCGGGGGATCCATATTTGGTTAAAATATCATTAAACAAGGCTCTAGCAATTGTTTGGGCAGTTCGATTTCTCATTGGTACTGTAAAAACGAAGCGACTGGCATAATCTGATAGGACTAAAATATATCTGAATCCCTTCACGCTTTCTTAAATTGGACCCACAATATCCATCGCAAGTCTTTCCCACACCCTTTTGGCTGGGAGCATAGGCTTCAACGGTGCTTTACTTTCTCCCACAGCTTTGCGTTTTGCACATTTTAAGCAATTTTTAATATGTTCCGTTACAAATTTTAGCCTGGGCTAAGTACGAAAAACATATATTTCTTATATTATATTTAATGAAGCGATAGTTGTTCAATTAACCAAATTGTGAAAAATGAACTTTATGTAACGGGATATTAGCAATAGATAAATACTAACATAATCCGAAATCAGATTGCTACCGAATAAATAACCAAAGATTAACTAGGGTACATACGCTAACATTGTTTGATTTCGGTAAACCTTATAGAAGCTCACGGTTTCAGCAACCTGTGTACATTCCAACTTCCACGGAATAGGAGGTGAGAAATACATTTTGGAAACAAATATAAAGTTTGTAGGAACATGGAAATTGAGCGGAGAAAAGGGCCCCCTTTAAATTTGGAAAAAAGTGGGTCTTTTTCGTGTGGGCCTTTTTGTCGGGCCTTTTTCGTCTGGGCCTTTTTCTCCGGCCTCCCCAAGCGGTTGTTAGATGAATCACAGGTTTAGCCAAATGCAGTGGTTACCAGTCCAATATCCTTAACTATTTAAATCAATTCTGCTTGTGTAGGTTTTAATAGACGGTACTGAACGGTGTGCGTTTTAATCTAATGATTTCATAAAACACAGTCACTTTGGGATTGAAATGGTAAAATTTACCAAAATTGTCAAAAACAGTTTTCCGATGCAAACTTAGAAAGGATAGCCAAGCAGCGGTTATTAGATGAATCACAGGTTTAGCCAAACGCAGTGGTTACCAGCCCAATGTCATTAACTATTTTAATCAAATGTGCTTGTGTAGGTTTAATAGACGTTACTGAAGTGTGTGCGTTTTATTCTGATGATTTCATAAAATATAGTCATTTCTGGATTGAAAAGATAAGAATTAAACAAATTTTTGAAAAACAGGTTGCCGGTGCAAAGTTAGCAAGGATAGCCAACCAGCGGTTGTGAGATAAATCACAGGTTTAGCCAAAAGCAGTTGTTACCAGCCAAATATCGTTAATTATTTAAATCAGTTTTGCTTGGGTAGTTTTTAATAGACGTTACTGAAGTGTGTGTGTTTTATTCTAATGATTTCAAGCCTTCATAACTGCAGATGGATTGTACCAGTTCCGCACTCTCCCTTTTGGTCTAACTAATGCCCCTGGAACCTTCCAGAAAGCCACGTCATAATTTACTCAGCAACCTTCCAACAACATTTGGAAAGACTTCGTTTAGTGCTGGGTTGCCTTGTGAAAGCTGGTTTGAAACTAAAATGGTCTAAATGCTCATTCCTAGATAACACTTTAAAAGTTTTGGGATATCTGATTTCAAAAGACGGTGGAGCACGAGATCCTCGAGGCAGTCTCGAGTTTCCCATCACCTAGTGAAGGCCATTCAACGACAAATAAAGTTAAACGAGTGCAAAGCATTTTGGGCCTATGTTCGTACTATCAACGTCATATCCAAAGATTCGCTTCAATTGCACGCCCACTCACGTCACTCACGAAGAAAGAAATTCCGCTGGTGTAGGGAGAAGATCAGGCCAACAGTTTCAATACCATGAAAAAAGCGTTCACTTCAGCTCCAGTTTTGGCCCATCCCAACTACGACTTGGATGGAAATTTTTGGTGGCCGATGGAAATTTTTCCTGACGCCTGCGGATACGGGATAGGAGGTGTACTAGCCCAGCGCATAGAAAAAGCAGAACGTCCCATAGCGTACGCCAGCAGTTTACTGACTAAATCGGAAGTGAATTATTCGATAACTGAAAAAGAGTGTCTTGCACTAGTGTGGTGTCTCTCCAAGTTCAGATGTTTTGTGTGGGGCTGCAAAGTGAAAGTTGTTATAGATCATCAAGCTCTATGTTTGTTGATGAGCAAAAAAGACCTAGCAGATCGTCTAGCACGTTATAGCTTATCGCTACAAGATTACGATATAACGATTGTGCATCGCAGTGGAAAAACGCATGATAACGTAGATTGTCTTTCAAGAAATCCATTACTAAAAACAGAATAGCTAGAAGACGACCGCTGTGTCGTCATAGGGGCACTAACGGATGACCCAACACTCTCCGAAGAAGAAAGCGAGTCCCTAGCAGACAAGAAAAAAATTTGCAGCAATTGGAATCAGCTAATTCAGAAACTCCAAAGTGGAAAAACGAGAGTAAAAAATTTTGTGCTGCTTCATCTGATCAACAACCTCAGGCTGATCCAGAAGAAACACCAATTGAGCAAAGCAACGCGTCACCAGCCAACGAGGAAAACGACGTGGTCACACCCATTCCGGAACTAATAACGCCAACTTCAACCAGAAGACCCACCCGTAGCAGCCAGCTATCATACTCTACTGGTGCCGTTTCTCATCTTTCTGCTGGGACCGCTATCAACCAATTCACTGATCTTGAGAAAAAATGCTATGTTCAAACAACAAACTGATGTTTCCTTCAGTGAATCATCGTGGACCATCGTGACAGATCTTGATTTGGAACTAGACGACACAGCAACAGCATACTTGAAACAAAAGGTAGCCCAGCAACAAGAAGTGGCAGAAAAATTGAAGAATGAGGGCTCACGATCGGCCAGAAGAATCACCAGCAGAACGCAAACAATCCTGAAAGGAATAGAGAATGTAGAGGACCGATTGACAAACATCAGAAAAGCCTTGAATACTAACCAAAGAAGTCGTCGAAGTCTCGTTGACGGTGGAGGATCAATCCTGAAATGGCTGTTTGGAGTGTCAACACAAAAAGATTTAGAAGAATTAAACAGTCTGATACAACTTGTTTCTCGAGATCAGAGAAGTAATCCACATTATCGATAAACAAGCAACAATAGTAAATGAATCACTTTGGGAGTCCAGAACAAATGCAAAACTCATCAGAGAGCTGCGAGGCCAGTATTCCATACTAAACAATGTTCAAACAAACCTCATAGAGAGGATGGTGAACATAGAACAACTAGAACTAAATCACTTCGAGTATTACATCCAACTGGACGAAACGTTTGAAGCGATGAATAAGATCTTGCTGTGGCTACAACAACTGGCGCATAGTCTCGACGTTGGCTTTAGTTTGTTAGCCAACGGGCATTTGGCACCACAAATCGTCTCTCCAGCAAGATTCAATAAAATTATTAAAATGATAAACGAGCAACTACCAAGGGGGTGGTCTATTTCCGGTGATGAGCTTTGGGTCGCCTACCGAGAGTCAATTGCCACCGTGGCGGCCATGGAAAACTCGTTTCGCCCCTTCATACATGTTCCCATTTTCGATCACGCCCAGCAGTAAAAGCTCTTTGAAAGTATCAACCTGCCGGCAGCCACAGATAACGAAACGCATGATGTCCTGTTCGGAAATCTACCAGACTACCTTCCTGTATCTGCCGACCTCGAAACATTTCTAGAAATATCCAAAGAAGATGTTAAAGATTGCAGCAAAATAGGACGACCATTGTGTAAATTTCATATCGGCATCAGCAAAAGAACAGCCCGTAAGTCTTGCGCAATAACTGTCTTTTTAAATGATTCACCCCGATTCAACACACAATGCAAAAAGAAGTTGATAGCCTGGCGCGGGCCTGAAGTAGTTTACATGGGATCCAATCAATGAGTCTACTCAGCAACAAAGCCGCACGAGATTGTGTTTTCTTGCCCAGCGGGAGGAGAGCAGCCACCTTTAAGAACAAAAACGTTACCAGCAGTTGGAATGTTTGAACTACCTTTGGGATGCACCGCTCGAACCGAAGAATGGGTGTTCCCAGTCAGCATGGGAAGAAGTATAATGGCGCCAAAACTACAAACAGTTGTTTTACCACCAGTAAAAGTTTTTGCTCAAGATGTCCAAGCAACCGATGGCAAAAAGCACATCTTCGTCAAGCTTCCGCAGGAAAATATTTCATCAATAGACATCATCAGTCAGCTGCTTCACCGCAACGCACAAGCAACGCTATCAGCTGAATGACAGGAGAGCAAATCCATAATTTAATTGTGGAAAAAGAAAAACAAAAAGAATCTTACCTGGCGGTATGCACTCTCGCGAAAATCTCCAAAAAAACACGATCAGTCTGTGTTAAACGGCTACAATGGCTCCTACCGGTAGTATACGTGACTTCTTCAAAACACACTAGCGCGTATTCGAACCGGCGAAGATTATCCAGAACAGAGTGAAACGTGAACTTTTTTGTTTGGAGGCAAGGAAAAAAACTAAAGATGGAAGGCAGCAGTTGAATTCTTATACTTCGTAGTATTGTAGTTTGTCTTCATTGATAACGGCTTATCAATTGCTTATTATAGCCGTCTTCTTAGTCTTCTATCCCTTCCATAGTTCTAAGAAATCTTTTCCGATAAAAGCTGATTAAACCTCCCTAATGCGACCTTGCTTTATCGTATGTTTACACATTGCTGTTGTTAGTCATTTCCTACTAGCCCTGACTAATGATTTTTGAAAATCACGGGTTTTTCCAATATTTTGTCATGCCCTTGATTTCTTTTTTATGATTGTTATTACAGTCGGGTCGCCTGTCTTGAAGAAGGGGAACCTGTCGCGAGGGGAAAATAGTTGCCGTGGTTATTATTTCTGAAAAGACGTGACAAGCAACGTTTAATTTGCGTAAAGTACGGCTTCTCATGAAAAGATGCTTTAACACGCAGATAAGCTAGTAAAAGATGGTTAGTCTTAGAATTTATGTAACCCTAGAGATGGGGCTCAGCGTAAAGTAGTGGCCTAGGACGTTATCGATCCCAGTGTATCTGGAGCGGCGTGATGCTACTCTTATCGCCGTCTATCGACCACGCAGAATGACTTGGCGGCCTGGGACGCTATATCGCAGCGTATATAACCGTGAGCAACGGTTAAAGTGGTTTCAAGAAGATTATCACGTGTTGTAAGGTTAGTCGCCGCGGACAAACGGAGACGCGGGCGATAAAACGGACATGAATAATAAGTGCAAAATTACTTGTAATGATGCGATGATGCCCCCGGAGTGAACGGCAACGAAAGCGACGGCAAGCGAGTACAGGACCTTCGACCGGCTGGCAAGACAACTCAACGGGGTCCTCCTTAAGGCCGGGTAGATAAGGACGGCCAACGAGACGGGCGATAGCAGCTCAACAGGGGAATTCCAGTCGGGCAGACGATGACGGCCAGAAGGATCTCTCCAATCCACCTTCCTAGCTTTGTGTCTGCAAGGTCCGATAAACCTTTTATAAATGACTCCCAGTGCGGCATTATGCTTGCCGACACTGGCTCGTCCCATCCGGTCTTGTATATCCAGACCTTCTGCATTCTAATGTTTGCTATCACCGTCACCGGTGATACTAGACCCAACGGGTCGGATACCTCCAACGCCAGGCTGAATAGTTTCCTCTTCGTTGGCCTTTTGTTCATTTCCTCTGCGTCTTCTACTACTTTGGGGGGCTTGAATCGAAATGAATCTTCGGAGCCCAAGTTACTACCAACGCTTTTACTATTTTGTCTGAGTTACCTCCCTTCGTAACTTCCTGATTCTGGAATTGTAGCGCCTGCAGCTGTTCTATTAGCTCCGAGCCGTTCGTCATCCACTTTCTCAGTTCCATCTTCGCTGATCCGCATACTTTCTTGGCCTGAGTTATTAGTTCGACCGCTTGAGGGATAGTGCTTGCTCCCTCCAACCAACCCACATATAACTGTACCCATAACTGCTCGACGAACTCGGGGCAAGTGTCTTTGTGCTTATCCAAGCATTTCAAGAAGACTACCCGAAGAATAAACGGACTACTCGAGAGTCCAAAAGGTACCCTCTTGCACCTGTATTCTACCCACTCCGGGTTACTGGTGAGCCGAACCGTCGAACACCGACCTGATTTTGGTTGTCGCTGCCTCTATTTTTATTACCGGTCTGTACGGCAGATATGTGTACACTCCCGTGTAATTTTTATCTGCTACCTCCATGTAGCCTCTCTCTAGGTACTGTTGAAAAACTTCATGGTAGGCTATCTTGTCCTCTCGCTTCATTCTTTTCAGCAGCCCTGTTAGCCTGATCGTGGCTATGTCTCCATCGACCTTCTATTGTTTTTGAACGGGAATAATACCTCATACCTGCCCGTCTTGTCTTTCCCTATCGATCCTGATATGTTTTCAAGAACCTCGGGTCCTCATGTGATTCCCATGTGTTCTAGGGCCCAGAATTCCTTGAAGCCTATCATCGCTTTCTTTCCATCGGCTTGAGCAATCGCGTTTGCCTATACCTCGTTCTGTCCGTTCGATGTGGGCGCGCCCATAACTACCCAGCCCAATTTACTGGCGCACGCCACTGAATCGTCTGGACCTTGTCTTGTTTGATGCTTTAGAATCCTGTCGTTACGTATTCAACTGCTGTAGCCCTTATCTTTATCTTCTCGTGATTCTCGGGTACCACCCATACGCTGTACGTTTTCAGTACGGTGCTTTCTGCGTAGTTTGACCCGAAAGTATTCACTTTTAATTCCGTGTAGCGAACACTCTAAGGACCATGCAACAATTTATGAAATTAGATTAACTTAATATTTGGTACCTTTAAAATACGCTAGTAGGAAGCTAAATACAAAGTGATTTCACTAGTTCTTTTATTTGAATTGTCGGCACTTACAAAAAAGACGTCTGCTTTCGTCGAGTGGAAATTAACAAGGGTCGGCCATTACCGACATCGGCCACTAAGAAGGCTCTGGCATACACAAATAATAATAGAAATAATATAACTAAATATAAAAAATAGCAGGTCGTCGAACGGGCCTTCCGAATCTGGAAACACCATGGTTGTTGTCTTTTTGGGAATCCGCAACATCCTCCCCGCCGGAATCGCCAGCTCCTCCTGCGATTCCAAATTCTTCTTGCGGAGTGGATTCTTCTTTTTCTTCTTGGATTTAGTTTTCTCTTTTCCGCCGGCTTCAGCGTCGTCGACTGGTGTGTGGATATCGGCTTGCACTTCTAGAGGATAGACAGTCTGGATGCCTCTGGTGGTTTCCTTTCTCGATCGTAGCCGTAGGGTAACAGCTCTCACCTTGCCGTCGTAGCCAGGGACCAATTGTGTAACAATGGCCGTCGGCCATGACACTCGCTTGATGTTCGGCTCTTTTAACAAGACGACTTCGCCAACACGTGGGATTCTCGTACCCTTGCCTTTGCGACAGTAAAATCGCTTAAGGTCGGACAAGTACGAGTCTTGCCAAAGCCTCCACCATGTTAGTGCGTGCTCGCTTTTTTGCTTATCCAATTCGATGAGTTCGTGACAGCTCATTTTCGTAGAGTCGGGTGACTGTGTTGTGGGACCAGGTTGTCTTCCAGTCAGCAGCTTTTGCGGAGATAAAACTTCAAATGATTGTGCGTCTCCAGACACATAAGTGAGAGGCCGTGAGTTCACGATAGCTTCGATTTCGACCAAAATGGTGTGAAGCTGGTCGTAGTTCACTTTCATTTTCCCCAACACTTTCCTTAACGGTTCTTTAACGGAGCGCACCATTCGCTCCCAGAATCCGCCCCACCAGGGAGCTAGGCTGGGGGAGAATTTCCACTTGATACCCTTGCTTGACAACCAGTTGGCTAGGGTAGGATCTTCTGATATCAGTTTTGCCGCACATGTAAATGTTGACGCGTTGTCACTGTAGATAATTTTGCAATCTTCTCTGCGCGACATCATTCTTCTTTACGCGTGCATAAACGTTTGGGCAGTCAGATCGGTCACAAGTTACAAATGCACGGCTCTTGTGACGGCACAAGTAAACAAACACGCATACATTTTTTTCTCTCCTACACGAGTTTTTTCGATATCGTTCCCTTCACTGTCTTTTTCGATTTGGATGACTTCTTCTAAGACGTACATTGGTCCGAAGTAGTCAATCCCGATGACTTCAAAGGGTTATGCTTTCTTGGTGCGATCCAAGGGCATTGAAGCCGTTTCTTCATTGAAGGGACGCGATTGCACTCGTTGACACTTCACACACTGTTTAATAGCACTTTTTATCCGTTGGCGGGCGCGAATGATGCAAAAACGATTTCGTGAAAACGTCAGAGTGTTTTGGACACCGGCATGTTTCCGTTCGACATGATGATATTGGATCATCATGTCCACAATCTTCTCGTTTGCTGGGAGAAGAATCGGCGGGGCGATCAGCAACTCCTTTAAGGCTGGACCTACTCTTCCAGTCACTCGAATCAGTTTTTCTTGCGCATATCAAATAGGTCTTAAGGTTTCCATGTTGTATAGCAGCTTGTCGGCTTTCCATTTTGAAGGGATTCGTACAGTTCTAGAAATGCCCTTTTCTGCATAGACTTCAAAATAAAGTTTTCGGCGGTAGCGATTTCGTGGACAGAGAGACATGGTATCCCCTTTCCTCTGACCAATCACATTGCCTTGCTGAGAGAATCCTTCCTAAAAAGCCTAAAAATCCAGGCAATTGTTCGTAGAAACCGCAGATAACTGCTTGCCCTTGATGCCAATGCATCAAACCAATCCAGACTACTGCTAACTGCAAGACTTTCGATCTTGTTTTGGATCTTGCCTCAATCTCCATCGACTGTATTTCTTCTGATGTCAGATTTCCTTGTTGCGGCCATTGTTTTTCGTCATTAATCAGCCAGGATGGACTTCCCCACCAAAAAGAAGTCGCAATCAATTTTTTGACTGTGGTTCCTCTTGATGCGTAGTCTGCTGGATTGTCTTTCCCAGGGCAGTGTTTCCATTCTTCTGGTTTGGACCTTCTTCTAATAATAAGCCTCAACTCTGTTTCTGACAAACAGTTTCCAACGGGTTGGCTCACCTTTTATCCACCCTAAAGTTGCCATTGAGTCTGTCCATAGATGCACTTTCCATTGGACCTTGTCGATTGCATTGACAATTCTTTCAGCTAATACACAACCGAGCTCGGCACTAATCAATTCTAGTCTCGGTAGCGTTACCTCATTTTTCGGAAGTGGCGCTGCTCTTGTTTTGCAACAAATTAGGCGAATGAAATCTGGATATTGCGATTTCGCGTAAGCCACTGCACCATATGCTTTTGTCGAAGGGTCACAAAATATGTGCAACTCTTGCATGTGCTTGTTGGGTCCCAAAGACATCATTCTTGGCACTTGTATCTTCTCAATATTTTTGAGATTTTCAACTATTGTCTTGAATTGCATCTCCGTGTCTTTGGGCACTTCATCGTCCCATCCAATCATGACTTGCCACAATTCTTGAAAAAGAAGCTTGAATTGTAACGTGACGGGTCCAATTAGTCCAAATGGGTCGAACAGTTTCGGCGAAATTTTGGCGAAGGATCTTTTCGTCAAAATTTTGACTTTTGTAGCTGCGTCTACAATTACGTCAGATTTGAAATAAAAGCAATCTGTGCTTGTATTCCATCATACACCAAGTACTTTCTGCGGGTCTAAGTTAAGACACAAGTGTAAGTTGGCTGAGTCTTCCGTTAAATTTTGTTTTTGTAGATATCTACGCAGTTCATTGTTGTTAGTCATCCATTTTCTTAGGTCCATTTTTGCGTCTGCAAAAAGCTTCAATACAGTTCCGATTACGGCCATTGCTTTTTCTACTGTAGACGCATTTGACAAATAATCATCTACATATAGGTGGCGTAGGATTTGTTGACTGCTTTCTGCTAACCCGCCTTCATAGGACTCTAGATGTTTTTTCAAGAGTGTCCTGAGCAATGCCGGGCTACACGTGAGTCCGAATGGTAGCCTGTTCCATTTGTATAGTTGCAGCGATCCTGGGACGTCTTCGTCTTCTAGGTAGAATCTTAACGCTTCCGCGTCTTCTTAGAGTAGCTTCACCATGAGAAAAACTTGTCTGATGTCGGCTGTCCAGGCGATTGGATTGAGCCTAAACAGTAGTATCACGTCAAGAATGTCTGGGTTTAGGTTGGGTCCTTCTTCTGGGCAATCGTTGGCGCTGAAACCTGTTTTCGGTTTTGCTGAACCATTGAAAACAGGCCTAACTCTGCTGGTTGTTTTGTCTCTTCTCACAACCGGATGATGGGGAAGGATAGTGTAGATACCCCCAAATGATGTATCTGCTCTGGAAATGAACCTGAATTCTTTCAGTTTGCCAAATTCGGCTTCATATGATATCTTCATTTCCTTATCTCTTTCCAATCTTCTTATCAGCGCCTTTGCCTGACCCTCTGACATGGCTACATTCTTGCTCAGACGATTTTTGTTTTCATTCCATGGGAGTGGTGCCACATAATGCCCATCTTCATCTTGAATGATGGAGTCTGTATAGGATTTCCACTGGATAGATAGTGGAATTTTTTCTAGTTCATCCAAGCTTTCCAGCTTCCACCATGTGGCGAAATCTATTTCGTCAGTTTTCGGGTCCGTATCTTCTTCCAAATTTTCTGGTGTTCCTAGTTTTGCTTTTAAGAGAAAGCCGATTGCCGTGTTAGACGATATCGCCAATGTCTCATCTTGCCCTAGTAATAACCATCCAAATTTGCTTTCTATCGCTCGAATACCCGTTTTCGAGACGATCTGTTCTGAGCCGAGAACCTTACAGACTTGATTCGCTCCGATCATGACGTCGATTTGGCACGGTCTTGCTCTTCCGCTTAGAATTCTGTCATCTGCGAGTTGGTATCCTTGATTCCAAAGTTAGCTGACGAATTCTGTCTTTTTTGACCAGCAACCTTTCCGATTTCGTGCTGCTCGATCGCTTCTAATTCAATCTTTTCGGCTTGTGGGATGATTCCTCGAAGTCGCAACTTTTTTACGCTCCGTTCTTTTTCTGGATGCATGTGTCCCACTTCTTGCAGCTTCAGAATGATCTTCCCGACCTCCTGTAGTCCTAGAGTTTGAGCCAATTCACTCTGAATTAAGATTGCATTCGATCCATGATCGATATAAGCAATAGCTTTCAGACATCCTTTTGGGCCCTCCACTATTACTGTTGCCGTTTGGACGTATACGCCACCAAATAGAGGTGCTTCTATTGAAAGAGGAGCGTCATCTGCTACCTTTACCATTGGAGATGCTGCTACTGTTGCCGTCACCGATTTCGGATTAGCTGCCCTGTTGCAGATGGCCGTGTGGTGAACTTTTCCGCATTTGTAGCACTTGCTTTTGCTCCAACACTCTTTCACTGAATGATTTTGTCCAAGGCACTTCCAACACCTTTTTTCTTTTTTGACTTGTTCAGTTTTCTTTTCTAGTGTGACATCACAGTTGGTCGGGGGTGTTTATCATTACAAAATAAACATTTTCTTTTTTCCAAGCTAAATTGTTTCCTGTACCTCTGATTTCTTGGGTATTCAGTTGCAGTCCCTGTGACTGCTAACTCAGCTGCCGTTGGCGTTGTTACCAACGTAACTCGTTGTTGTTGTTTCTCTGGTGCCTCTGGTTTCGTCTTCTTCTTTTCGTGTTTCTCTGTGGAATAGGCATATTCCCAGTCTTCAGCTATTGAATCAATGAAAATTAAGAGATCTTTCAATGTCTTCTGTGACCGTCTGGTCTCTCCGTGCCATCTTGATATTAGCTCAATTGGCAGTTTTCTTGTGATGATGTCCATAATGCTTCATTTTGAGCTGTAGGCTGTTCTAGGTTACCGAGGTTTAAAGCTTGACCCATTGCCTTGTCGTGTAGTTGTCGTAAGCCTTTGTGGTCGTCTTGACGTTCTACTTTTTTTAGTTCCGTAATAGCAATGTAATGGTCTGTTTTTACCGATCTCGGTTTGTTGTATTTTCCGTTTAGGATTTCGATTGCCATGGCGGAATTGTCTTCAGTTAGATCCAAGTAAGAAATTGCACCAGCAGCTTCCTCCGTTATGTGTAGTTTCAATCTGCTAAATTTTTCGATTGGCCTCATGGATTGGTTTTCGTGGATGAGCGTGCAAAAAATCGCCCACCAATCCCTCCATTTGTGTAGATCACCGTCGAATTTGTTTTTTTCAATCTTGGTTAGCAGATGTGCTATACTCAAAGCGTTTGCAGTCGGTTGCAAAGTTAGTGCGTTCACTGCAGGAGCAGTATTCGTAGTTGGAGATCTCTCCTCTTCAATATGCGCAGCGACTTGGAGGACAGGTTCTCTTGGTTGAGGGCTTCGTCTGCTCTCAGCTGGTCTTCTTTTCCTCCAATCGATGTTCATTTTTTGAAACCGGTTGATGAAGTCTTCATGTTGTTGAAGATATTTCTCCTGAGTTTCGCCTTCCAAAACAGGGATGAGAGTCTGGTAGTGCTTTTCAAGACTTCTCATTCTATCTTCGGCTAGTTCAAAAGACATCTCAGCTTCTCGTAACCTGTCTTCTTCGCATGATTCATCGTAATTCTTCAGGTCCTTGTGAGCTCCTTTTCTAAAACATCAATTGTTAATACGATGGCTGCCTGTGTCAACGATTTCTTGGTAGCCATCTTGCTGTTTGAGTTTCCAGGCTGTCTGAAAAATGAATCTGAAAAACAATTATTGTGGGATATCCCAAGGCAAGTTTCCTTTATGAGAAAGCAACACGAAAATGGATATAGGAAAGAAAAACAAAAGGAATGTATTTTGCGATATCGCACCAGTTTTACAACAAAGGCTAGCTGTCCTTTTCTTCTGTCACCAAAATCTTCTTGATTAAACAACCATCAAAATTAAAACATGAAGCAAAAGAATTCTTAATTGTCTTAAAGTAGTTTCCTCTTCTTCCTTAGTAGCTCCTTAGTAGTCACCTTCCAAAATTTGGAGTACGTACTCTCCTTCAGGTTCTTTCTTTTTCAACGTCACCACCTGGCCCTCTTCGCGATCTTCAGTTTGTACCTTTACTTTTTCTTTCTTTTCTTCTGGTACACCAGCTTTGTCAGAAATAAGGTTGGCAACGACGACGTTTCTGACCTGCCGTATGGGGTACGTTGGTTGAGGCGCAGGACCTCGTGTTGGATGTACCAAAGGTCCTGATGGAAGGCGGATATCTGGATAAATTTTTTCTTCTGGAACTACAGGCTCTGGTTGGCGTAGATGACTTGGTTTGAGCGATTCTAGATATCTAGCCCGGTCGGTGTTTGACTGAATGTTTGTGACTCCAATGGCGCCAACTCTTGGCAGATACCGGCTTGCTACTGCGTAGAAGCCCCTCTCGTAGTAGTCAAGCTTGTCATCTATTGACACTCCAGGGGGTAGAGGTTGATATTCCCTAGTAGCAGTGGGGTGAAGAGGTGCAGGACGTTCCACAAACTTAACTTGCGCATGAAAATACCCAAGCCTTCTAATCTTAATTAAATACTGTAAGAAAGGTTAGTGACGGGTTTTAAATGTAAATCTAAACTTAATTTACGTTGAGCCTTTGGGTATCAGCCCAAGTGAGTGGCCCGTATTCTCTGTTCATGGCTAAGATTTCTTGAAAAATAGCTGTGGGGAATGTAATGGTCTGTCAAACAGCGCCCCTAACGGCATACACAAATAATAATAGAAATAATATAACTAAATATAAAAAATAGCAGGTCGTCGAACGGGCCTTCCGAATCTGGAAACCCCGTGGTTGTTGTCCTTTTGGGAATCCGCAACATTCCGCTTTTTCTTCGTCCTGTCCCCTAAAAATTTTACTCTACTATTTTTGTTTTTCCCTTGAAGGAACGCTGTGAACGTTGGCAGTCCGATCGATGTTGCCTGCGTGCAGTTCACACTCGCGTCTATCGTTACCGATCTGTTTGCTGATCTCTGCGGGAATTGTGATCTGTTTGCCCCGTATTGCCTCTGTCTCGACAGACATAGCTTGGGGCTATGGTGAATGCTGCCGCAGTTTCTATAGGGCACTCTTGCTACACAGTGTTCTGTGCTGTGTGATTTGCCCAGGCATTTCAGACAACGATTATCCCGTTCACATATCGCCCTTCTTGCTTGTGGTGTATTTACCGTGCATCTATGGTGAATGTGGCTCTGTTGGCAGAAGCAATAGGGCATCATCCATTCTCCTCTTTCAGGGGTTTCCATCCTTGTGTGCTGGGCATTCTGTTCCCGATTCGACGTGCCTTCCTCCATCTCTCTGAGCCGGATTTCTCTATCCAACTCTTTGAGAATTGCTTCTAACGTAGGTTGGTCACCGCCGATCCACTTTTCTCTCCACCATCGCGAGGTTAGTATTTTGGAAGCGCCTTCAACACATCCCCCGCGGTGTATGCTCCGTATCCGCCTATATCCACTTTAAGACAGACTAGGGCCAGCTTGGCGTTCGTTAGCCCGTCATATACTTTTTGCAGCTGTTCTGTCGTCGCTGCATCCCCTATTGCTACCGCCACTATGCTTCTAATCTCATTCATATAGTGTACTTTTAATTTGTCATTATCTCGGAATCTTTGCTGTAGTCTTTCCATGGCTGCTCTGTACTGATTTTCATCGAAGTGTATATGTGAAATCAACTCTGCGGTTTTGCCTCAAACTTATCCGTAGATATTGGAACTTCTCCACTTCGGTCAGCCTCGTGTCAGCGTCGTACGCAGCCAACATTGACTTCCAACCTTTCCAGGCTGTGATTTCTCCGTTAATCGTCGGTAGGAGTAACGCTGTCCTCATTACCGACGATTGAGTCTCGTTCTTCTGGTTTTTCTCCCTCAATTTTTTCATTTTTCCCTTTAGCTTGTCCTCCATTTCTCTGTTTTTGGCTTTATCGGCCGCCATTGAGACTGACGGTAGCTTCTCATTAATCGCCACTATGGCCATCCGTCGAGCTACGGCTTTATCTATATATTTTTCTTTGCTTTCTGCGTCCGCGTCCACTAAGGCTATGGTCTCGTTTAGCTTTTTTTTATCAATCCTCGAGTTGCCATAGCAACTCAGATCGGGCTTCGCATGCCAACATTTTCCTTTCCTTTTCCTTTATTTAGCGGCTAATTGTTTCGCAATTCTTGAGTCTTTTGTTTTATGATAGACACTAATGGATTGATGACATGTAAGATCGTGCAGACGCTTTTCGACCGTGCTACCTGTGGTGTCGCCATTTTTCTCGCGTTGTCCCGTTTTTTTTTTCTTGAGTTCAATAGATCATTTTTCCTACATTATTTCGTCGTTCGTTTCATTTCGTTAAGTTCGCTTTCGTCTTTACACGAGCTTAGTTTTCAACACCTCGGTCTTCTAAAAGTTCTTCCAGCGTACCTATTGGAGAACCGGCCCTTGACGACGCTCGTAAGGGGTCTGACCGTCTTATTGGGCTATTCTTCAACTCTGTATACTATCTTCGATCGTTTTCTCTACGATTGTAATTATGTCCGCTCTGACGCTCTCTGGTCTTTTCACGATAAGTTTTCTTGGGCCTGTTCTATCAGTTTTACCGCTGAACTCAGTGCTCCGTTACTCCTTTCATCAATTTGCTTTACCAACTCTGTGATTGCGACCAGTTTCTCTTCTAAATCTCCCTGGCTCGCACTCTTTTTTTTCAACTCCTTTGGTTTCTTTGTCGTGTTTAATGCAATCTCCTGGTCTCTTTCCTCTACTGTATCAATACACTTATGTATGCCGCTCTGGCAAGCTGCAGTTACCCGAAAGGCCTGGCCTATCTTATCGAATTTTTCATCAATCATCGATGTCTTCCAGGCTGTACTCTTCTGGCCCTTCTGTCTCTGCGACCGTTTGCCTTGTCCTCCTTGTCGGGGCTGACATTTTTTTTTCGAATGAGAAAAGAGTTTTTTTGTTTTTCTTTTAACTTTTTATTTTCAATAACCGAGATATATAACAAATTATAACAGAGTAAAACGACATTTAAGCCGAGAACGATAATTTGAGGATCTCGTCCCCGTCGGACGCCGATACGAGTGCTGTTCTTGCCAGTCGCTTCGACAGCTGTATGCTCAACCTTTCTTCTGGCGATATCTTTTTCCACTTCTTAGGCGTTTCCATTGTTAACTTCGTTTTGTTGGTCTGGACCGGTTCCGTTGAGGTCTGCGAAGTCCCTTATCTCCCTAGTCAGCGCCGTTGCGGTCAGTGCCGGGACTGGAACTTGGATTGTGGCGGGCAACTCTTTAATGCCTCTTGTTCTCTCCAGCGCCTGCTCCCGTCATTGAAGTTCTTCTTTATCTCGTCGTAGTTTACTTGTCTCTAGTAAAAACCGAGCGTGTGCCTCGGCTTCCTCCGCTGCTTTTTGGGCCGCTGCTATTACCGACGAGTGTAATTCTCTGACCTAGGTCAGAGGCAAAAGTGATTCTGGCGGCGGGACCTCTCCAGACAAGTAGCGTGAGGCATAGGCGTCGTGTTCTATTGGAAATTTGGCAGTCATAACCAGTAGAACCTTGAATGAATGGTAGTCGCTTTCCTTAATACCAGCAGCATAAAATGCATCTATGGTGGCAGGATTCGATGCTCCTTCCTCCACTTTGGGAATCTTGGTCGTATCGAACTGAACGCCCAACAAGCGACAGGGCGCAGCGAGCACCGGTCCGTTTCTACGACCATCTCCCGGGAGCGAAGTGATGCGCTAATGGTATTGTCTGACGATTACCATGGGTCAGAGCAACTTTTGGAGTTCATCTTCAAGTGGAACTTTGATTTTTTTGGGCCTTCCACGGGGTTTCGTCTTGTGTAGTGATTTTTCTTTGTTGTTAGGTCCTGAAAAAGTTGCACTCGGTACCACGGCGGACTGAAATGGGAAATTTGTAGGTAGGTCTATCAATGGCATGGGCAAGCTCAGCTCGTCCGTTGTACGAACTGATAACTGAAAGAAAAGCACGAAGGATTAAAGTCAGGCATCCAAGCAGGAAGAAAATATTTCATCAACTTACATTTGCGTTCAAGGTGTTGTGGATTCTAAAGAAGACAACAACTACGGGGTTTCCAGATTTGGAAGACCCGTCAGAAGACCTGCGGTGTTTGACATTTAGTTATATTATGTATTATTTCTGTATGCCACCAGAGGCGCTGTTTAGCATAGCCTTCTTGGTGGCCGATATCGGCAATGACCGATTCTCTCTGAATTTCCCCCCTGTACTAAGCAGACGTCTCTGTTGTAAGTTCAGTCAGTTTAAATACAAGTGTCAGTGAATCTTCTAAATCTCCCTACCAACGTATTTAAGGTATTAGTTGTAATTGGGTCTAATTTAACTTTCTCCTTAGTTTTAGAGATACGTTACATGGTCCTTCGAAACCATTTTGAACTGACGAAATCGTCCAACTTAGACGATTAAACTGCTTGAGTGCTACACTCACACACGTGTTGAGCAAGAAACACGTGTTAGGAAATTTTTTGGCCACTATCTTAAACTAGTGTAAGGGTTTAAGTCTTTCTTTTACATTACTAAACAACCATTTCATTCCCCACAGTTAATTTTCAAGAAATCTTGCAATGAATAGAGAGTACGGGCCACTCACTTGGGCTGATACCCAGAAGTTTAACGTAAATCAAGTTTAGAATTTCATACAACTACCCGTTACTAACTTTTCTTAATAGTATTTAAGTAAGATTAAGAGACTTGGATATTTTCACGCACAAGTTAAGTTTGGGGAACGTCCTCCACCTCTTCACCCTACACCTACTAGAGACTATCAGCCTCTCCCTCCTGGAGTGTCAATTGACGAAAAGCTTGACTACTACGAGAGAGGGTTCTACGCTGTAGCAATCCGGTACCTGCCAAGATTTGATGCCATTGGAGTTACCAACATCCAATCAAACACTGATCGAGCCAGATATCTGGAGTCGTTAAAACCACCACATCTACGGCAGCCAGAACCTGTAGTTCAAGAAGAGAAAATTTATCCGGACATCCGCCTTCCTTCAAGACCTTTGGTGCATCCACAACCAAGCTTTGAACCAAAATTCCACCTTCGACCAACGAGAAGATACCATCCATCTCGATTTCCTGCACCTCAACCAACATATCCTATACGACACGTCAGGAACGTCGTGGTCGCGAATTTCTTTTCCGACTAGGCAAAAGTACCAGAAGAAAAGAAACCAAACGTCAGTGTGCAGATAGAAGATCGTAAAGAAGGCCAGGTGGTAACTTTAACAAAGGAAGAGCCAGAAGGAGAATACATACTACAGATTATGGAAGGTGACTACTAAGGAGCTACTAAGGAAGAAGAGGAAACTACTTGAAGCCAATTAAGAATTCTTTTGCTTCATGTTTTAATTTTGACGGTTGTTAATCAAGAAAATTTTTGTGTTAAAAGAAAGAACAGCTAGCCTTTGTTGTGGAACTCGTGCGATATCGCAAAATACAATCCTTTCGTTTTCCCATTCTTAAATCCATTTTCGTGTTACTTTCTCAGAAAGGAAACTTGCCTAGGGATATCCCACAATAATTGTTTTTCAGAATCATTTTTTTTCAGATAGCCTTGTAACTCAGCAACAAGATGGCCACCAAGAGATTAAACCAAGCAGCTATGGTAATGACCATCGACATTTTAGAGAAAGAGCTGCACAAGGACCTGAAAAATTATGACGAAACATGTGATGAAAGATTGCAAGAAGCCGAAATATCTTTTGAGCTGGCCGACGACAGAATGAAGAGACTCATAACCAACTATCAGTCACTCATCCCACTATTGGAAGCTGAAGCGCAAGAGAAATATCTTCAACAACATGAAGAATTCGTCAACCGATTTCACAAGATGAGCATCGATTGGAGGAGGAGGAGACCAGCTGAGAGCAGACGAAGCCCTCAACAACGAGAACCCGTACTTCAAGTCGCTGCGCAGAGTGAAGAGGAGACATCTCCAACTACGGACACTGCACCTGCAACAAATGCACTTACTTTGCAGCCAACTCCAAACGTAATGAGTATATCACACCTGCTACCCAGAATAGAAATAACCAAATTTGATGGTGACCTGAGCAAATGGAGGGATTGGTGGGCGATTTTTCGAACACTAATCCACGAAAACCAAACCATGAGGCCCATTGAAAAATTTAGCAGGCTAAAATTACACATAACGGGGGAAGCTGCTGGTGCGATTTCGTATTTGGACCTGACGGAAGACAATTACAACAAGGCAATAGACATTCTAAACGGGAAATACAACAAACCGAGATCGGTAAAAGCCGACCATTACATTGCAATCACAGAATTGAAAAAAGTAGAACGTCAAGAAGACCACAAGGCCTTACGACAACTACACGACAAGGCAATGGGTCACGCTTTAAACCTCGGTAACCTAGAACAGTCTACAGCTCAAAACGAAGCTATTATGGAGATCATCACAAGAAAACTGCCGATTGACTTAATATCAAGATGGCACGGAGAATCCAGACGGTCTCAAAAGACATTAAAAGATCTCTTTAGTTTTATTGACTCCATAGCTGAAGACTGGGAATACGCCTATTCCACAAAGAGACACGAGAAGAAGAAAACGAAACCAGAGGCACCAGAAAAACCACAACGAGTCACGTTCGCAACAACGCCAACGGCAGCTGAGTTATCAGTCACAGGGACTGCAACTGAATACCCAAGAAATCCAAAGTACCGGAAACAAATTAACTTGGAAATAAGAAGATGTTTATTTTGTAATGATAAACACCCCCCGACGAAATGTGATATCACACTAGAGAAGAAAATTGAGCAAGTCAAAAAAAAAAAAAGGTGTTGGAAGTGCCTTGGACAAAATCATACGGTGAAAGAGTGTTGGAGTATAAGCAAGTGCTACAAATGCGGAAAAGATCACCACACGGCCATCTGCAACAGGGCAGTTAATCCGAAATCGGTGACGGCAACAGTAGCTGCATCTCCAATGTTAAAGGTAGCAGATGACGCTCCTCTTTCAATAGAAGCACGCCTATTTGGTGGCGTATACGTCCAAACGGCAACAGTAATAGTGGAAGGCCCGAAAGGATGGCTGAAAGCTATTGCTTATATCGATCAAGGATCAAATGCAACCTTAATTCGAAGCGAGCTCGCTCAAACTCTAGGACTACAAGAAGTCGGGAAGATCAATCTGAAGCTGCAAGCAGTGGGACACATGCATCCAGAAAAAGAACGGAGCGTAAGAAAGTTGCGACTTCGAGGACTCATCCCACAAGCCGAAGAGATTGAATTGGAAGCGATCGAGCAGCCCGAAATCGGGAAGGTTGCTGAATCAAAAAAGACAGAATTTGTCAGCGAACTCTGGAGTCAAGGATACCAACTCGCAGATGACAGAATTCTAAGCGGAAGAGCAGGACCATGCCAAATCGACGTCATGATCGGAGCGAATCAAGTCTGGAAGGTTCTTGGCTCAAAACAGATCGTGTCGAAAACGGGTATTCGAGCGATAGAAAGCAAATTTGGATGGTTGTTACTTGGGCAAGATGAGACAGTTGCGACATCGTCCAACACGGCAATCGGCTTTCTCTTAAAAGCGAAACAAGGAACACTAGAAAATTTGGAAGAAAAAACAGACCCGAAAACTGACGAAATAAATTTCGCCAGATGGTGGAAGCTGGAAAGCTTGGATCCACTAGAAAAATTCCACTATCCATACAGTGGAAATCCTATTCAGACTCCATCGTTCAAGATGAGGATGGACATTATGTAGCACCACTCCCATGGAACGAGAACAAGATACGTCTGAGCAAGAATGAAGCCATGGCAGAGGGTCAAGCAAAGGCGCTGATTAGAAGAATGGACAGAGATAAAGAAATGAAGACGTCTTATGAAGCCGAATTCAACAAACTAAAAGTATCTAAATTCATTTCAAGAGCAGATACATCTTTTGGTGGTATCTACACTATCCTGCCCCATCACCCGGTTGTAAGGAGAGACAAAACAACCAGCAGAGTCAGGCCTGTTTTCAATGGTTCGGCAAAACCGAAAACAGGTTTCAGCGCCAACGACTGCCTAGAAGAAGGACCCAATCTGAACCCGGACATTCTTGACGTGATGTTACTGTTTAGGCTCAATCAAATCGCCTGGACAGCTGATATCAGACAAGCCTTCCTCATGGTGAAGCTACTGAAAGAAGACGCGGAAGCGCTAAGATTTTATTTAGAAGACGAAGACGTCCCAGGATCGCTGCAACTATACAAATGGAACAGGCTTCCATTCGGACTAACATGTAGCCCGGCAGTGCTAAGGATCGTCTTAAAGAAACACTTGGAGTCCTATGAAGGCGAGCTAGCAGAGAGCAGTCAACAGATCCTACGCCACCTATATGTAGACGACTACTTATCAAACGCGTCTACAGTAGAAGAAGCAATGGCCGTAATCGGAACTGTTCTGAAACTTTTTGCAGACGCAAAAATGGACCTAAGAAAATGGGTAACAAACAACAGTGAGCTGCGTAGATATCTACTAAAACAGAATTTAACAGAAGACTCAGCCAATTCACACTCGTGTCTTAATCTAGACCCGCAGAAAGTGCTTGGTGTAAGGTGGAATACAAGCACGGATTGCTTTTATTTCAAGTCGGATGTGATTGTAGACGCAGCTGCAAAAGTGAAAATTTTAACGAAGAGATTCTTCGCCAAGATTTCAACGAAACTGTACGACCCACTTGGATTAATTGGACCCGTCACACTACAATTCAAACTTTTATTTCAAGAATTGTGGCAAATAAAGATTGGATGGGACGATGAAGTACCCAAAGAGACGGAGATCCAGTTCAGAGAAATAGTAGAAGACCTAAAAGCAATTGAGAAGATACAAGTGCCAAGAATGATTTCTTTGGCACCAAACAAGCACATGCAAGAGTTGCACATATTTTGCGACGCTTCAACAAAAGCATATGGTGCAGTGGCTTACGCGAAATCGCAACATCCAAATTTCGTCCGCCTAATTTGTTGCAAGACAAGAGCAGCGCCACTTCCGAAGAATGAAGTATCGCTACCGAGACTAGAATTGCTTAGTGCCGAGCTCGGTAGCGTTTTAGCTGAAAGAATTGTCAATGCAATTGACAAGGTCCAATGGAAAGTGCATCTTTGGACAGACTCAATGGCAACGTTAGGATGGATAAGAGGTGAGCCAACCCGTTGGAAAATGTTTGTCAGAAACAGAGTTGAGGCTATTAGGAGCAGGTCCAACCCAGAAAAATGGAGACACTGCCCTGGGAAAGACAATCCAGCAGACTACGCATCAAGAAGAACCACAGTCAAGAAATTGATTGCGGCTTCTTTTTGGTGGGGAGGTCCATCCTGGCTGATTTACGAAGAAAAAGAATGGCCGCAACAAGGAAATCTGACATCAGAAGAAATACAATCGATGGAGACTGAAGCAAAATCCAAGACAAGAATCGAAAGTCTTGCAGTTAGCAACACCCTGGATTGGTTTGATGCATTGACATCACGAGTAAGCAGTTATTTGCGGTTCCTAAGAACAATCGCCTGGATGTTTAGGCTCTTTAGGAAGAATTCTCTTAGCAAAGCAATGGAATTGGTCAGAGGAAAGGAGATCCCATGTCTTTCTGTCCACGAAATCGCTACTGCCGAAAACTTTATCTTGAAGTCTATCCAGAAAAGGGCATTTCCAGAAATCTACGAATCGCTTCAACGTGGAAAGCCGCCTGACAGACTGCTACACAACCTGGAAACCCTGAGACCTATTTGGGATGCGCAAGACAAATTGATTCGAGTGACTGGACGAGTAGGTCCAGCCTTAAAGGAATTGCTGATCGACCCGCCGATTCTTCTCCCAGCAGGCGAGAAGATTGTGGACATGATGATCCAATATCATCATGTCAAACGAAAACATGCCGGTGTCCAAAATACTCTGACGTTTCTACGAAATCGTTTTTGGATAATTCGTGCCCGCCAACGGATCAAAAGTGTCATCAAACAGTGCGTAAAGTGTCAAAGAGTGCAGTCGCGTCCCTTCAACGAAGAAACAGCTTCAATGCCCTTGGATCGTACCAAGAGAGCACAACCCTTTGAAGTTATCGGGATTGACTACTTCGGACCGATGTATGTCTTAGAAGAAGTCATCCTAATAGAAAAAGACAGTGAAGGGAACGATATCGAAAAAACTCGTGTAGGAGAAAAGAAAGTGCATGCGTGTTTGTTTACTTGTGCCGTCACAAGAGCTGTGCACTTGGAGCTCGTGACCGACTTAACCGCCCAGACTTTTATGCACGCGTTGAGAAGAATGATGTCGCGTAGAGAGGATTGCAAAATTATCTACAGTGACAACGCGTCAACATTTACATGTGCGGCAAAACTGATATCAGAAGATCCTACCCTAGCCAATTGGTTGTCAAGCAAGGGTATTACATGGAAATTCTCCCCCAGTCTAGCTCCATGGTGGGGCGGGTTCTGGGAGAGAATGGTGCGCTCCGTGAAAGAACCGTTAAGGAAAGTGTTGGGGAAAATGAAGGTGAGCTACGACCAGCTTCATACCATTTTGGTCGAAATCGAAGCTATCGTGAACTCACGGCCTCTCACTTATGTGTCTGAAGACGCACAATCCTTTGAAGTTTTATGTCCGCAAAAGCTGCTGACTGGAAGGCAACCTGGTGCCACAACAGAGTCACCCGACTCTACGAAAATGAGCCGCGACGAGCTTATCGAGTTAGATAAGAAAAGAAGCGAGCACGCACTAACATGGTGGAGGCTTTGGCAAGATTCGTACCTGTCCGACCTTAAGCGATTTTATTGTCGCAAGGGTAAGGGTACGAGAATCCCACGTGTTGGCGAAGTCGTCTTACTAAAAGAGCCGAACATCAAGCGAATTTCATGGCCGACGGCCATTGTTACTGAACTTGTTCCCGGCTACGACGGCAAAGTAAGGGCTGTTACCCTACGGCTACGATCGGGAAAAGAAACCACCCGAGGCATCCAGACTGTCTATCCTCTAGAAGTGCAAGCCGATATCGACACAATGCTCGACGACGCTGAAGCCAGCAAAAAGGAGACCACGACTTCCAAGAAGAAGAAGAATCCACTCCGCAAGAAGAAATTGGAATCGCAGGAGGGAGCTGGCGATTCCGGCGGGGAGGATGTTGTGGATTCTAAAGAAGACAACAACTACGGGGTTTCCAGATTTGGAAGACCCGTCAGAAGACCTGCGGTGTTTGACATTTAGTTATATTATGTATTTTTTGTATGCCACCAGAGGCGCTGTTTAGCATAGCCTTCTTGGTGGCCGATATCGGCAATGACCGATTCTCTCTGAATTTCCCCCCTGTACTAAGCAGACGTCTCTGTTGTAAGTTCAGTCAGTTTAAATACAAGTGTCAGTGAATCTTCTAAATCTCCCTACCAACGTATTTAAGGTATTAGTTGTAATTGGGTCTAATTTAACTTTCTCCTTAGTTTTAGAGATACGTTACACAAGGGCACAAGTACTACGGCAGGTAAGTTCATATCGATGGTCACATCTAGACCGCAGGACTGAAGAACAACTGTTTCGTCTAAATTAGTTGGGGCTGTAACTGCTGCTGGCACAGAAATCAGCGGAGTGCTTTACGCATGGCGGAGTACGGAATGAGGAGGCACATCAAAATGAAGGTTCCGTCAGCGGCAGCAAATTTACACCATCGTTGAAAGTTGAATTGTTTTCATCTCCCAGTGTTTCTTCTTTCTGGTCCGCCCAGCATATCCTTCGCCCTCTTACCACCATTGCAACCAAGCTCTAAAATACGCAAAAAGTAATCGATAAAGCAACACATTAACGAATCCCAAAAATGATTTTCTGTGAACAGCGCAAACACGGAAATATGCTACAAACACTTTCAGTTTTCAGGTTGCTTAGTGAGTGTAACATCGAGTCAGAGGAAGGTTTCAACTGTGATCCAGACCAACGCTCACTGAGCACTATGCAAATATTCGAACAGTGAAAGTGATAGATGAATAAGTTCCCGATTTTGTTAATGTCAAATTACGTTGAAATCTGCCTCCTTGTTTGTGGGGCCTGAATCCAGCACACGAAGTGTCAGATAGAGTGATTACGCAGTTTTCATAGTTGTAAAAGTAAAGTTTCAGATTTAATGTTTTCTTGAGACTGAACTTGCAAGATTTTCGATAAGTACTGGATCCGGTCTTTGGTTTCTTGCAGGGCAACCTACAGCATTTGGAAAAGGACTTAGCTATAACAGAACTATCATTTGCCGATAAAAGAACAAAGTACCTCCAGTTGCTTAGTACGCATTGCATCATAGATGACTTGTTTTAATTCGTCATTGCCAAGATCACGCATCGCAATATCAAAGTCATTGTTCAGTGCGTTTTCCTTGATGGAACTCAACGCCAAGCGCTTAGCGAGCTCACTTTCCTTTTGACTAATGACTTCACGTTTCGGTTTTTGCGCATTTATCTCACGTTCAAGTTTAGTGCGAAGCTTTTCTAACCTAAATATTTTATAGAAGAGTGACGTTTAGGTGTGATCTCACGAGAGTAACATAAGCAAAACATACTTTAGGGTAAACAAGCTGATACATTCAAAATGATTTTAAGCTAAAATCTTTCTCAAGTTGATCTAGGATGGCAAGCTTATGTTGAACTTTTTTCGTGAAAAAGGGTACCCCATGATTCTCTCGCTTGGCGTAATCCCATGGGTAGAAAAATCGCGAGTGGATCGACGATCGGGGCGACAGCCTCATCTGGCTCTTTCGGTATTTCTTTCTCTAAACACTTGAGGCATGAAGTACTTTCGACAGTAGACACTCGACAGTAGGACGCTCTTGTGGTACTTTAGAATCATCAAGTATTCGAATTTTTTCATTTGCGGACATCAAGGCAGATCTTAGTTTTGATATAATTTTTTCGTATTGCGTCACATGAAGTTGAACCGACCTTTCATTTTGCTTCACCTACGATATGTAAATAATATGTTAGGCTGGCAAACTTTAACTTTTCAAACAAATTTCACACATTAGATTTGATGTTTTTGTCTCTATCAGCGTTTCCAGAGTTTTGTACGTATATTCGATTGCCGGAGTAATAGGACCCGGATATTTAGGGCCTCAGAATAGGACCGGGAGAAATAGGACCCAATCCTCAAACATGTTTTGGAGGACCTCTTTCTCCATCATATGGGTCCTATTTGTCCATCATAAGGGTCCTATTTCTCCTTCTTAAATATCCTAAACAGAACCGGACGGCTTATGTAGTTTCCCGCACTCCAAACAGCGTTATCAATTGCTCGTGTAATCATTCCATTATAACTTTTTTGTTTCTGCACGATTACATGCTTTATCTATTGCTTTATACAACTCATGTATAAAAGTAATATTTTATTTACACAGTGTTTGGTTTTTACCCCTTGACATTTTGTTAGTGGCGTTTCCAGTCCTAGTATCACCCTCCCCCTGACTGATGTCCCTATTTCCTGGGAGTTCCCGGGGGCAAGGGGGGTGCTTTCCCTGAAGTACCCCTTAATACTGATGAATAAGAAAAAAATAATGCCATGAACCATGAAAATAAAATTAATTTAGATTAAATTGCAAATACCTTACCATTCATAACTGGGTGTTTAGTTGCTTTCACCTCAACAATGGAATTGGATGTCATGTTTCTATATTTTGAATTCCAATCTGATTACTTGCATCTTGAGATGAATGTCTTGACGTAACTCTCACAGCTGTAATGCTGTCATTTAATCTCAGTGATAGGAATCATGATTACATAAATTTCATAAACAAAGAATCTTTGAACATCTAGATTACCAGAAGGATGATAGTTATAAGGCAGTTAACAAGTTGGTTCCCAAATGGTTCATGATAAGTAATGCTGGAGTTTCATGATTCTCCTTGAAAATAAGCACCTAAGAAGCATTTGGATTAGTCTTCTATGTCAAAATTTCCAACTGCAATTAATAAAATTTTGTCTACACTTTAATACCTTTCCTTCCAAGTAAAATGTTTTCTTCTGTGATGGTAGTTTCAACATGACTTTAAACGGTACTAAACTGCCAAACCTAGGAAATAGAAAAATTTTAAAATTTACTGATAATAGCCACTTACCTGTCAAACAAACACCGCTTGCAATAAACAACTTTTCATAGCAACGATTCGTAGAATAGTAGGCTGATGGCACTTTGAGCTTGCAACACTCGTCTGTATGCGGTACCACGTTGCCATATACATCGTAGCAAACAATATTTTGGGCAAGGGCGAACAGTGTTTTTATATTATTAAATTAACGTTTCATAAATTATCCTTACACAATAATTTTCTTATTTATCAGTGTGTTAAGGGGTACTTTAGCGCCCCCCCCCCATAACCGCAATCGAGGCACAAAGGAAAAAGTAAAAAAAGTGAATAAGGACATCAGTAAATGTTAGGGTGATGCTAGGCCTAAAAACACCAGCAAAGTTAGCAAGGATAGCCTTCAAGCGGTTATTAGATGAACATCAGGTATAGCCAAACGTAGTGTTACCAGTCCAATATCCTAAACTATTTAAATCCATTGTGCATGTGTAGGTTTTAATAGACAATACTGAACTGTGTACGTTTTATTCTAATGATTGCATGAAACACAGTCTTTATCGGATATCAATGGTAAAAATTAAACAAATTTGCCAAAAACAGGTTGCCGATGCAAAGTTAGCGAGGATAGCAACCCAGCGGTTGTGTGATGAATCACACTTTAGTTAAACGCAGTGGTTACAAGTCCAATATCCTTAACTACTTAAATCAATTGTGCTTGTGTAGGTTTTAATAGACGTTACTTAGCTGTGTGCGTTTTATTATAATGACTTATAAAAAAAATTCATTATCGGATTGAAATGGTAAAAATTTAACAAATTTGTCAAAAACAGGTTGCCGAGGAAAAGTTAGCAGGGATAGTGTTATAATGTAGTTCAGCAAGTGGCCGCTAGGCCTAGAGCTAATACACAGTCTCAACCAAGCACTCGAGCGTGTCGGACCATTACTACATGGTGTCAGAAGTAAATCTCAGTATATCTTAGCAATCATGGGAGATTTCGGCCTACGTCCACCGGGAATGTTTAACTTTGAAGGTGAGCAAGCGACTCGGTGGTTTTCCTGGAGATAACAATTTGAATGGTACTTGAAGGTGGCCAGGAAAGACAAGGAGGAAGAGATAGTGCAAGTGAGCGTGCTCATCACGTGTCTTGGAGCTGAGGGTGCCAGGGTATATGAGTTGTTTGTGTTCGCGGAGCCAGGAGACAAGGAAAAAATTAAGCCAGTGTTGCAGCAGTTTGACAATCATCTCAAACCTAAAGCCAACGAAATTTACGAAAGATTTCGATTCTTGTCACGAAAACAGGGAGAGTGTGAACCATTGGATTCGTTTGTTCTACACTTGAAAACATTGGTAACGGCGTGTAATTATGACACACAAAGAGATTGTATGGCCAGAGACCAGATAGTTATGAGAATTTCGGATCAGGAGGTACGTGAACCGTTGCTGTGTGAACCGAACTTGGATTTGGCGAAAGCAGTCGAAATTTGTCGAATTCGTGAGTCATCTAGGAGGCTAGCCCAGCAGATGCAGTCTGATTCAGTGGGTAATTTAGAGGTCAATGCAAAAAACAAAAAAAGAACCAACCAAGGAGGGCGGTACGACACTAAGATAAGCAAGACAAAGAGTTTCAGCATTCGAGCTCATGCCGTTACTGTGGCAATCAGCATGGCAAAGGAAAGTGTCCGGCGTATGGAAAAAAACTGCACCAAGTGTGGAAAAGTAAATCATTTCGCTAAACTGTGTGAAAAAAGCCAACAGAGGAGAGAAAACAGTTGTCGGTCCAGTGCGTCTTGGGAAAATTCGACCAACTCAAGTCACAATAGCATCTCTGTGTTAAACACCGAGCAAGAACTAAAAAACATTAGTGTGTCAACTGTAGCTCAGCCTGATATGGCAGATACCTGGTACGTGTCACTGAAGATTGAAGAACGAAGTTGTCTCGTTTAAAGTGGACACAGGAGCTCAGTGCAATGTTTTGCCTAAAGCAGTGTGTGATAAAGTGCTGAATCGCTAGATAAAGCCGGGACCATGAGTAACGGCCTACAATGGACAAACTTTGAACGTCGTGGGCAGTCAAGTGTTCAAAGTTGGTTACAAGGGTGTGCAGCATAGTATTTCGTTTGTAGTGGTTGATGGGGTTGAACCGCCTATCCTGGGGTTACCGTCGTGCAAAGCCCTCAACGTTGTGCAGAGAGTAGATCTCTTGGAGTCAGTGGATGCTATGGAGCAACTTTACCTAGAGGAAATGTTAAAAAAATATGAAGGTACGTTCAAAGGCATTGGCAAGCTACCGTGTGAGCATGATATCCAAGTCAAAGAGAGCGCAGTTCCAGTTGTTCGCCCAGCAAGGCGACTTCCCTTTAATATTCGAGATGTAGTCCAACAAAAATTAGAAGAGGTGGAAAAACTTGGCTTGGTAGCAAAGGTTGTGGGTCCGACTGAGTGGGTTAGTCCCATGGTCGTAGTTAGAGATGTAAGGTTGTGTTTAGATCCAGAAGACCTGAACAAAGCAATAAAGAAGCAGCACTTCCAAGTTCCGTCAGCACAAGAAATATTTGCTAGAATCGGACAGGCAAAACATTTTTCAACCCTTGATGCTACGTCCAGGTTTCTTCAAGTGCCGCTAACTAAAACATCAACATTCTTGACGACTATGGCCACGCCGTTTGGACGTTATCGGTTCCTGCGCTTGCCGTTTGGGTTGCCCTTAAGTCCAGAAGCGTATAATGAAATGATGGTCAGCCTATTCGGTGACCTAGAAGGAGTAGAGGTGTACTTTGACGATTTTTTTGTGTGGGGTACAACGCTGCAAGAACACAACGCCAGACTGGTCACGTTATTTGAACGTTGGCTATCAGTGAACTTAAAGCTGAACAGAGAAAAGTGCAAGTTCTTGAAGTCGGAACTTAAGTATATTGGACATATTATTGGAAATCAGCAGTTAAAACCTGATCCTGGCAAGATAGAAGCAATAGTGTCGTTTCGCCAACCTGAAGATCGGCATGGGGTACAACGCTTCATGGGTATGGTCAACTATTTGGCCAAGTTCTGCTCAAAACTCTCGAAACTGACATTTCCCCTGCGGGTTTTACTTAAAAGTGACAAAGAGTGGGTGTGGGACAATAACGGTAAAAGGGCCTTTGAAGTCATAAAAGAATCAGTGTCAAACCTTCCAAGCCTGGGCTTGTTCAATCCCCAAATCCCAGTGGCAATATCGGTCGATGCATCTCCTGTGGGAGTAGGGGCAATCTCCTTGCAGAATGGACAACCAGTTGAATTCGCCTCTCGCACATTGACGAACACGCTGCAGCGGTATGCACAAATTGAAAACGAACTACTAGCAACTCAATTTGGACTGCAATCATTTCACCAATATCTGTATGGCCGAAAGGTGACAGTTGAAACTGATCATAAACCCTTGCTGGGCATCCTCAACAAGTCCATCACATTATGCAGCCCAAGATTGCAGAGGATGAGGTTCACCCTCCAGACGTATAAGTTTGTAGTGTTGTGGTGTACCAACCCGGAAAAGAGCTGCACATAGCAGATGCCCTCAGTAGAGCACCCGAACCAAGAGAATATGTTGAAGACTTAGCGCAGGTCAGTGAATAAGCAGTAAATTGTGATAGACTACTTCAGTTGCATAGTGGCCATTTGGGCATATCAAAGTGTCTGGAACGTGCGAAAATGACAGTCTACTGGCCATCATACGTAGAACAGATCACTAACATGGTCGAGCGTTGCTGTTTGTCAGGAGTCTCGTCATCAGAATCCTTTGCAGCCCGTTTTTCCAACTCCACTACCTGACTACCCATTCCAGAAAGTAGCAGCAGATCTATTTGAGGTTAAAGGAAGCACGTAATTACTTCTAATAGATTACTTCAGTAAGTGACCATGTGCAGTTCGATTGAACAGGATCACCAGTATAGCAACTATTGAAGAAATGAAACGTTTTTTTGTGGATTTTGGATATCCGAAACAACCAGTATCCGTAATTCTGTTCGGATTATGATATACAACTTACAACATCCAGCCCAGAATATCCACAGTCCAATGGGATGGCTGAGCGTACGGTGCAAACAGTAAAGGAGTACTTCGTCAAGTCGAGCTGTGAAGGCAAAACTGTATTAGAGATACCACAAGTATTAAGGTCTACACCTGTTGGGAATAACCATCCAAGTCCGCCAGTGCTGCTGCAAAGTCGCAATTTTCGCGGTAGTCTTCCTTTTACACAACAAGCCTTGTTACCACAACAATTTAACATGAAGTCCCTAAAGGAAAAGTTTGAAGAGCGGCAGGCAAAGATGGCGTTTAATGTAGTTGGAAGGAAAAGACAGTTACCATCTCCGGTAGTTGGCATGCCCGTTCGAGTGAGGATATCAAAGAGATGGGTCCCAGGAACAATCAAGTCTGTATACGAGAAACCTAACTCTTTTGTTGTGTTAACTCGGGACGGACGCTTATTCCGAAGTAACCGCAGGGAAATCAATATAGACAAATCGGTCGGAGAGAAGTCAGATAACCAAAAAAGCAGCAGTTCAACGGTGGAAGAAGGATTTCATGGATTCGAGGAAACAAGCCGGTGCCGGACGAACATACCCACATAGCACAAGTCTGTCCGTGGGATGTCCGCTAGATGTCGAGATCGGATATAAGGTACATCCTGTTGACATCCGTCGGACATCCAAATCGAACATGAGAAACCTTGTGTTGCACAACCATATGCAGATCAAAAACAAAAAAAGGAAAACAGATTCATAAAGAAATCATTTGTCTGACTACAAAAACAAAAACAAAACATTGCTTCAACATTATTCGGGCTGACTGTGTCTGTGTGACTGTGACCGACTGTGAATATAGACGAGAAAAATAAAAAAAACAAACAATTTTTTTCTTTGTGAATGGATGATGAATGAAATGATGATGGGACTCATAGGACAGGGACCGTGCGAGGTTTGTCTTTACAGTGTCGCAGCATGTCAATCATGGCTGATTTAACATCTGCATCTGTAATCAATGGCGTGTTACGTACCGATGCAGCTGAAAGATCAATACGTATAAACGAATGAAACGGATAACATGAATATTTAAAATAAATACCAATTATCACTTTTCCGATGTTGGTATCGGCTAGCTTTTTGTTATTACGATGTCCAAACCAGCTGAAAGATTTGCCTAGTTCGTTGGTCATAAGCCGCGGGGCGATTGATCTAACAATTGTTCTTGGGGTGTTTCCCCCTATTTCGATCAGGTGGGTTTTCTAGAAAAAAACAAACAAAAAAAAACAGACAACACCTGAAGTTTAATTTAATTCAAATTTTAGTAATTAAAAAAAAATTACCAAACGTTGTGACATTGATTTGCTTTTCAAATCGTCGTTGAATATGTAAAAATCATCCATAGAGTTGAGGGGCAGCATTTGCATGAAATCCTCGTCGGCATCTCCATCTGATTTTCTCATGGCGACAAACGCAGTCTCAATACGATCGAGACGTTCCAGTAAAGCTGCACCGATGACGTTGTTGTCGCGTGTGTCATGGCCAATGGTTATAATGCGACGCTGAAGAAACTCGTCTCGGGATTCTAAAAGTATATTAAAAATATGTAAATGAAATTAATAAAAATCTAAACTTTAAAGCTTACCTCCATTTCTGATCTCGACAAAGCTACTCCTTTTAGTCGTAGTGGAGCTTCTTATTGGAACTACAGAAACAGGTGGAGCTGTACATGTAATGGACTTGGATGTGCCTTTTATTTGAAAAGGAAAACAGTGTATTATTACTAGTTGTTATTAATAAAATTACTATAAATCAAACGAAACATTACCTGCAGGTGAATAATGGTCAATACTATCATCTGATTGCGCATCGGGATTTGAATGGGGAAGCATAAGCTCGGAGCACGTTGGTAGTGCATTCCCACCATTCCCACTTTTATTGGCCGGGCTTCCAGCAACGCTCAATTTATCTAAAATAAATAATACATTGAATTAACGCAGAATTAATTGAAAGTAAAGATTAATAAATCTACTTAAAATTATTTTACATGGAGGAACTGGAGGAATAGGACAACTGTCGTCATCCGAAGAAGACACAACTTCCCTATATCTTGACTTCAACTGTTTGCCCTTCAAAGGGGGAGGGGAAACACTGTTGTCGAACGGGAGTTTGATCTTCCTAGTTCTCCTGATTTTCCTGTCCTTTTCATCTTCTGTTGTTGCGATGTCCTCATTTTGTACTACTTTATTTTCATGTCTTCTAGCTTCAGCACATGTTGCTAATTTTTATCAAAATTAACGAAAAGTAGAGATAAAAAATATAAAAAAATACCGTAGGTTTTCCTGACCCTAGCTGGATAAGACTCCCAAGTTTTCTTGTTAGGTTTGTAGCCTAAGTTTATAAAGCGGGACACATCCTTAGACTTGGACTTAGGAGGCCACCAGCAGAATCCATTGTCGTACCATAAAATAGGAACTGCTTGCACCCACGGATCGTCGTCTGGCCCTTCCAATAATAAGAAATGGTGCTATTCCACAATAAAAAAAAACAAAAAAAAACAGACGGTGTAGCTCACCAGCTCATAGCACCACCCCTATTTTTTGCAACATCGTACATTTATTCTACTCCTAGTGGAAGTGTATCGTTACACCGGTCTAATTAAAGAGTATTGCGCAATGAAAAAGGAAAAATAAAAAAGTTTAGACTAAATAAAAGAAAAGTAAAATCAGAATAAAGTTCATTACTCCCCCCTTCACCCCAATTGCTTCACTCCCTAAGTGTGTGCCTCCATGAAAAGAGGAAAAACCGAAAACGTACCGTCCACTGCGCAACTGTTTTCCGAAAAAGTTGGCAACATGACCGCCTTGCATTTAATTTCAGCCACTGGCCACGCTTCAAGTAATTCTGATATAGCTCCCACCGTATATATTTCGTACGACGACGACGGTAGGGGATAAGAGAAGAGTGAACGTTTTACTTGAAAACCCCTGCCAATAATGAAATCACCATTCTTGCCGCGAATGATGTTTTCGACCAAAACAATAGAAGAATCAAGATAAACACAATGATCAGGTCCCTTACAAGTTAGAAACCAGGGACCCAATTGCATTTCCTTAAATTGCTTGGAAAATACGAGGTGGGGAATTAAAGGACCACTATCATGTTGTTTAAAAAAACGTCCAGTTTCAGATGATTTTGCATTGTAACACGCATTCTGGAATTGTCCTATTTCCAGAATACGTTTAACTACCTGTTGCAATGCCTGATGTCCAATCAGGCATTGCAACAGGTAGTGCGCAAAAGATTCTTTAAAGAAAAAAGATAATTTTCGAAAGCGTAGGCTGAATAGTTTGGCAAAGCACCAAAACGCAAAACATCATCACAAGTGTGAATCAAATAATGGACATTGAAGGACAAGAAGTATGTGCCATAAATTGATTCACACTCCCTAACAAATAAATCTAATAATTCCCTTGCATAATCATTGTGCGTTATGCAATACGCGAATGATGACAGAATTCGCACTGCAACATGAAAAACGATAAAGTTATTATACAATCGATTGGGCAAAATCCCCAAAAGAACCACAGGACCAACACAGCTATTAAATAATCCAAATTCTGTAGCCTTGAAGCGATCAACAAACTTCAATGATCTCGTACGCCGTGATAATTCTCTTGGAATAAATTTGCTTAAAGTTTCCAGGCGGGAGCTCATGGAGTCTATTAAACTTTTGTGAAGTCTTCCTGGGAGTGGACCTCTAATCCACGTCAAAAAAAGCTTTCTCGTCACCCCTAAATCAATTAAATGCATTGGATCACCTGGGAAATCCCTCGCCATATCAAGGTAATCTAAGTTCTCAAGAATACTATCACCATGGTGATGCTCCTCATAAACGCGGTTTCAAAAGGAGTAATCAGTTCTTAGAGTCGAATTTCTTTCCAAGAAAACTACCCTACCTTCAAATTCCCCTTGTTGGATACATCTCCCACAACCGAAATAACCTGTGTGGCCTTTAGTATTCAAAATGAACGAACGCGCAGGCGCGTCGCATATGAATGCGGATATTCTAAATGATAAGCGCCGGCCATGAAAAATAAAACCACTTTCACTTAAAGCCTTAGCTTCCAAAATAAAGTCTGTAAGGTATTCTTCTGTGGAATCAGGTTTGGCATCACCATGGTAAAGTCCAATAAGAAATACTTTTCTACATTTAGCATTGGTAATGATAATAGCCCTAAAATTGGCTAAAACTGTCCACCGCTGCTTTTGGAAATGGGGAGACCATCAATATTAACAAAAATGTCGACATGATCAAGAGCACTACAAGCCGGCATAACGTTTAAAACTGATTCCAGACCTTTTAAAATTCCATGGTGGTAATACTTGCCGGGAGAAAGTGATTTTACGTTGACATTGCGAGGCGTTTTCAGAAGGGTTCGGCAGGTTTTTGGTAAATCTAATCCCCATTGAAATAAACGGAATATGGCTAGCAATGCATCAATTGCGTTTTGATGAACCCCCCATGTTACTGCCCATAAAGCAAGCAAATGGCGTAAATTATGCGACCCGTTGTGTTCCTCATCGTAATCACTTTCATCAGGTTGTGCACCATCGTTCCTGTCAACTGTCGATTCAGAGTCACTACTATATTCTGATTCAGAAGAAACCGGGAAAACATCGCTATCCATAGAAAATGCATCTTCGGTAGAAGCTAACACCTCGTCGTCGAAACCATTGAAAAGATTTTCAGCGTGTTCTTCCTCAGCAAAATCTATGCCATTATTGCCATTTGGAAAACGCTCTTCGTCCGACGACTCGCTTACTACTTCAATATCCTCAACATTAAGTAAACTTAAACGAAGTTGTTGTAAATCTTTCTGAATCCGACGCCTCTTTGTTCGAGAGCTCGGTAAAATTCGATTGTTACTCAAAATTCGATTGTTACTCATAACGGAAAACACCAAAACATTTGCGTGAAAAAAAATGGCTATAAGAAAGTATAAACTTGGACAAGGAAAAAAAAATACCCTGCAAAAAAAGCTCCAATTGCGAGATAAATAAATTTTGCGACGACGGAATGGAATAACTGAAAAAGCAGAACTTAAAGAGGCGATTGTAAAAAAAGGAATCGGGAATTCAAATGGGAAAATATATTGAAAAGGTAAATTCCGGTTTAGATTAACTTACGTTTTGGGAATCCATTTATCCACAGAGTGATGGCAGCAGGGGAGCTGGAAGAGCCAGGCAGCTGGGCAGGACCGGTAAGCCAACTGGGCGGGTACGGCAAGGCAGCTGGGCAGGACCGGTAAGCCAACTGGGAAGGTTCGGTAAGCCAACTGGGCGGGTACGGCAAGGCAGCTGGGGAGCTGGGCGGGTACGGCAAGGCAGCTGGGTAGCTGGGCGGGTATGGCAAGGCAGCTGGGCGGGTACGGCAAGGCAGCTGTGCGGGTACTGCAAGGCAGCTGGGCAGCGCGACGAACACGTTTCACAAGTCTTTCATGCACACTTTAAAATCCAAGTTCTGGTAATTTTTAAAAAATTCACACAACACCATACAAAGCACATGACTCAAAGGCAGCTACCAAGCGAATGCCTGAATCGCTAGATCCCCATGAAAGAATTCGTAGAGTTGCATACTGCAATTTTCACAGGCACACTCCATTTGCAATTTTCGAAGTGAAGAGCTACGCGTGAGCGGACTGTTGATTAACTAAAAGAAATACCAAATTCACAGGTGTCAAGCCTTCAACAAGTAACGTTTTATTTATAGCTACCAGGGGTTATTTGCTAATAGGTGCCTCACTGAAACGTGGAAAGGTTGACATTTGACAACTTCCGCCACCTCAAACAACGGCGTTCAACTTTGTCAAACCAGTGCATGGGACAGGGCCCTCCATTTCCGTTCCAGTTCAGACTGGTGATTAATGAAAACAAAAAGTCAAACTCACAGGTGCAAAGCACTAGACAAAGCACCTTTGATTTAAAGCTTTCTGTGTTCATTTGTCAACAGGTGCCTCATTAAATCGTCCAGATTTTAGCATTCAACAAGTTCCACCGACCTCAACCAACAACGTTCAATTTTTTCAAACCTTGCTTGCGAAGGTGCTGTGCATTTTCACTATAGCTATTAACTGGTTGTGTTAAACGTTTTTTACCACATATTTTTGAATTTCTGTTTCTCACCGAAGTTCTTCATTGGAACAGCTGATAGCATTCTGCTGCTAGATCTCTATTCTGCAGTGCACTCCTCAGCCAACTGTGTATGTCATTTCATGGAAGGCCTCAATTACATTTGTACAGAATTATTTGAACTTCCAGGTGACAATTGTGACTGCCACGTAACCAACACATCAGGATCTGCGTTTCAACCAGGTGACAACAGTTTTCTTTGACTTCTGCGCTCGCCGAAAAGAATGCCTAAACTAAGCTAAGCTAAACCACCACTAAACTGCAACAAATTTGAAAGTCACACGTGCAAAGCATTCAACCAGTCACATATGACAAAGCTTTCAGTGCTTATGTCAACAAATAGCTCATTTAAACATGCACATCATACCACTCTAGAAGTGTGCTACTCTCAACCAACGGCATTCCGTTTTTTAACGTCCCCCAGATGAAAGGGATCTGCATTTATCACTTCAGTTCTATTTTAACATGCGTTATTGTTTTCATTCTCTATTTGACTGTTGTTAAAATTAAAAAGAAGACGGTGGCTTAATCTGAAGATCTCAAATTTTCTCCTGTTTATAGGTGAACAAGTGAAGCATATGTTTGAGTTGCATCCTGCAAATTTCTGAAGCATACTTTCATTCGCAACTTTCAAAGTGAAAAGCTGCGCGAGGATGGACTGCTGATCAACCAAAAGAAATGTCAAACTCGCAGAGTCGAAGCAGACTTGCCGCGCCAATCAATTTTCCGATCTCGATCTTCGATCCGATCTTTTGAGTTTGATCGGATCGGAGATCGAGATCGAGGCGATCATTTTACCGATCATTTTTGTGCGACATCTAACGCTAAAAATTCACAGTTTAATGAATTTAGCATTGGCTGTCACAGCGACAGTCACTGACGGCCATTGAGGGTGAACACTAAACAGTTTCCCTCAATTGGCATTCGCAAAAATAGTAGTGAAAGAGAACCATGGAACAAGTAATACCCTAATAAACCAACGGAATTCAGTCTTTTCCAACACCTTCCAGATGAAAGGGCTGAGCATTTTTACCTTCAGATCTATTTTAACGTGCGTTTATGTTTTCTTCCACTGCTTTGCTGTTTTAATTTACCAACAGACAGTGGCTTCATCTAAAAACCTCCAATTTTCCCGTTTATAGGTGAAGCATTCCCTTGAATTGCAATCTCCAAATTTAGGAGACACGCTTCATTTGCAACTCCGAGAGGGAAAAGCAATGTTAGGATGGATTGCTGGTCCACTAAAAGAAATGTCATCGGCATAGGTAGACAGCACTCAATTAGTCACGTTTGACGTAAGCGTTTCAGTGTTCATTTGTAATTAGAAACCTCATTGATACGGGCAGATTTTGAGGTTCAACAAGTCCTACCATTCTCAACCTATGGTGTGCAACTTTTTCGACACATTTCAGGTAAAGGGCTCTGCATTTCCACATCAGTTCCATTTTAAAGTGTTGTGGTGCTTCTGTTTACCAATTGGCTGTTGTATGCGTTTACACAAAGACATAGTGACTTCTTTGAAGATCGCAAATTTTCTCACGTTTACAGATGAGGCATTCATTGATTTGCATTCTGCAAATTTCACTGGCCAAGTTCATTTGCAACATTGAAAGTGAAGATCTACGCCAGAATGGACTGCTGATCGACTACAAGAAATAACAAACTCACAGGTGCCAAGAATTCAACAAGTCACGTTTCATTTCAAGCTTTCAGTAGTTACTTATTAACAGGTTCCTCATTGAAACGTGCAGATGTTGGCATGCAGCGAGTTCCACCATCCTCAATCAACAGAGTTTAACTTTACCAACCCATCCAGATAAGGGATATACACTTCCGCTTCAGTTCTTTCTCAACATACTTTGTGATTTTGGTTTACCGTTTGGCTGTTTACGTTTTTAAAAAACCGTTTTTTTAATTTGAAGATCACACATGTTCTCATGTTTACAGATGAAGAATTCGTTGAGTTGCATACTGCAATTTTCACAGGCACACTTCATTTGCAATTTTCGAAGTGAAGAGCTACGCGAGGACGGACTGTTGATCAACTGAAATAAATACCAAATTCACAGGTGTCAAGCACTCAACAAGTAACATTTTATTTATAGCTACCAGTGGTTATTTGCTAATAGGTGCCTCACTGAAACGTGGAGAGGTTGGCATTTGACAACTTCCGCTAAATCAAACAACGGCGTTCAACTTTGTCAAACCAGTACATGGGATAGGGCTCTCCATTTCCGTTCCAGTTCAGACTGATGATTAATGAAAACAACTGTCAAACTCAAAGGTGCAAAGCACTAGACAAATCACTTTGATTGTCAACAGGTGCCTCATTAAAACGTCCAGATTTTAGCATTCAACAAGTTCCACCAACCTCAACCAACAACGTTCAATTTTTTCAAACCTTGCTGGCGAAGGCACTGTGCATTTTCACTATGGCTATTAACTGGTTGTATTAAACGTTTTTTACCATATATTTTTTGAATTTCTGTTTCTCACCGAAGTTCTTCACTGGAACAGCTGATAGCATTCTGCGGCTAGATCTCTATTCTGCAGTGCACTTCTCAGCAAACTGTGTATGCCATGTCATCGAAGGCCTCAATTACATTTGTACAGAATTGGTTGAACTTCCAGGTGACAAGTGTGACTGCCACGTAACCAACACATAAGGATCTGCGTTTCAACCAGGTGACAACAGTTTTCTTTGACTTCTGCGCTCGCCCAAAAGGATGCCTAAACTAAGCTAAGCTAAACCACCACTAAACTGTAAGAAATTTGAAAGTCACACGTACAAAGCATTCAACCAGTCACATATGACATAAAGCTTTCAGTGCTTATGTCAACAAATAGCTCATTTAAACATGCACAGCATGCCACTCAACAAGTGCGCTACTCTCAACCAACAGCATTCCATTTTTTAACGTCCCCCAGATGAAGGGGATCTGCATTTATCACTTCAATTCTATTTTAACATGCGTTATGGTTTTCATTCTCTATTTGACTGTTGTTAAGATTAAAAAGAAGACGGTGGCTTAATCTGAAGATCACAAATTTTCTCCTGTTTACAGATGAACAAACGCAAACGAAAAGCATATGTTTGAGTTGCATCCTGCAAATTTCTGAAGCATACTTTCATTCGTAACTTTCAAAGTCAAAAGTTGTGCGAGGATGGACTGCTGGTCAACCAAAAGAAATGTCAAACTCGAAGATTCGAAGCACTCAACAAATCACATTTGACTTAAAGCTTGCAATATTTATTATTCAACAGGTACCTTATTGAATGGAAATTTATTAAAAAAATAGATTAAAAACAAATAAAAAAAAAAAAAACTAGCTGCATCTCCAGATTCATTCCATTTTAACAATGATGTTGTAGTTCCATAATAGGACACCTTGACTGCCTTTATTTCAAAACTAATGGCGAATATCTGAAATTTGCAAACTCACTTACAAATTCATATCAACAAGTGCCACGTTACATTCATGTGCTCGCTGAAAATTTTACAATCACGCGTTGTTTTCAATTACATGGCAGAGAAATTAAATCTTCTGGAACTATTATACCTTCTAGAGAAACGATGTCACGTTTGAGGTGCATATCAGCAGTCAACGAGTTAAACATTTAGCTGCAAGCTCTTGACTGTCAACATATCTTTTAACAGGGTTCACAATCGAGCGAGTGACAACATCCATATTCTCATTTTATTTTCGATTATTGCAGTATTGCTTCAGGTAACGTTTACGCTCCCGACCACAATTGGCAATTTACAGTGGATTTCGGAAATTGTTCACCTACGAGAAGGGGACATGTTAAACTTCAATGAGTACGATTTCTAAACAGAAGCTTTTGTAATTTCATCAGCGTAATGCTAAATCAACGTTGTTGTCCAACTGACGACTGATCGTTCGTTTGCCGATTCGTTCTTGACCCATCATCAGATAACAAAGAACAAGTTGTGTAAGAATTTATAACACAAACGAAGTAAAAACTTCAACTGATTCTGGCTAGGCTTAACATTTTGCTTTCTTCTTTTCCGTACCTCTTACCATTGGTCGAATAGGAACCGCATGACATTCAAATACCTGGAGTAAGGTTCGAAAACGTGAACAATATTTCCAACTGCCACCGGCAAGAGTTCAACATTTATTTTTCGAACTTAAAAGGACTGGAATAAAATTGCAGTCAGTATGAAAAAGCAGACGGATGGCAAATCGTGAGCCGAGGGTGGAAGAAGGGGGGGGGGGAGCTGCAGGCAGGGAGAAAACGAGAGCAGACACTTAATACTAGACTTCACCTATTACCGTCCTGGGACGGGCCGCCATATACTAGTGAAAGGATAATAAGTTAATAAGTTCTTATTCGTCTTCAGTAATTGACCGAGATCATTTTGTATAACACATAATTTCTGTTTTTTTTCTTTATTTCAAAATAAACGATTTTAATGTTGGAATGTTATTTTTTATTTTTCTAAATACCATGTATGTACGGTTCTAGAGTTAAATGCAACTACTTAGTAAAAATTTAGTAAAAATATTTTTATTTTCACTATATTTAAAAAAATTTGTTGAAGATCTTCTTGTCTGTTCGAGGGATGTTGTTAGGACATCATTTTTGCACATCCATCGGACATCCAACCTGACTAGCCGAAGGACATCCGTGGGCCAGCCCATAGAAGACACGGACATTCGGCCATGGATCGGACATCCGACGGCGGAGATGTGCTATATGGGTAGTAGCAGTGAATCTTTAATTGAAGAGGGATTTCACGGGTTCGAGCCACCAGCTAGTAATCATCCGGTTTACCGACAACGAACTGTGACCACTGAGGAGGAGAATTAAGGAGCTTGATAATCAGAATTTGTGGGAATAAGACCGTCAAATTGAAGAGGGATTTCACGGGTTCGAGCCACCAGCTAGTAATCATCCGGGTTACCGACAACGAACTGTGACCGCTGAGGAGGAGAATTAAGGAGCTTGATAATCAGAATTTGTCTGAATAATATAGCTTAAAAAAAAAAAAAATGGTAGTTCCGTTAAATCGTATTGAGAAGGATGAGTATTGTATCGTATTGAGAAGGACTAAAGAAACAAGGCAAATTTTTCGTATGAAATACTGATACTGATTCATGGACGAGTACATGAATACACTGACATGCCTTCCATGATCGTGAAAAATTTGAAGAAAAAAAATCTTAGATTCATTTTAAAGGTTTAATGTCTTTACTAATAACAAGGACTCATAAAAAAAGTCCTTCATGGTAGAAAATAATTAAAATTGATTTGTCATTATTAGTAGCTTTGTTAACGTCAAGTGCAAAGCTTCCTTATATTTCACTGTAGTATGTGATGTGTAATTAGGTAACCAATAGCTGCTTGAAAATGTGCATAAGGGGAAAGCAAGACACGAAGAACGTAAAAAATCATTTATAATTGCTGGAAACATGCGAATTCTTACCAGAGACGTAGATGGTTCTCTTGGACTAAAGGTGAGATTATTCTTTAACAAAAGGTTGCTCTTTAACAAAAGCCATGCATTAACTATTGAAGTTTGACTCATAGACGTTCCTACGCAAATTGTATGTTCTAGTTTTGCTCGAACTAGTTATTGCTTTGGTGAAAAGCGCTCCTAGCCTAAATAACAGTCAGCAGTCACCGCCTGGCATAGTTATAGCAGTAGGTTATGATTTTAATATATTTATTGGGCTCTTTGTAATTGTGAAAAGAATTGAAAATGTGATAAGGAAATAAATGGTATGAGAATCAATATTGAATTATAATAGTCTTTTTTTTGTCCTGGCCTCAGACGATAGTTTAAGTTTGTAATATTATTCCTATAAACATTATTTATCAAATGTTAATAATAATAAACTAGTCATCGTGTTAACATATCTTTGTCCCCAGCAACCACAAAAACCCGCGGAACTCATTCAGTTTCTGTATTCACAACGAATCAGTGGTCTTTACCTATGGCATAAGCATCGACAAAGGGAAGTGATAAGGGAGATGGACTGGGGGTTGGAGGAATGATCAAAGAGGGTTGACAGAACCAGGCTAAATGCGAAAAACATATTTCTTATATTATATTTAAAGAAGTGAGCGTTGTTCAATAAACCAAAATAGTAAAAAATGAGCTTTATGTAACGGGATATTAGCAATAGATAAATACTAATATAATCCGAAATCAGAATGCTACCGAATAAATAACCAAAGATGAACTAGCGTACATACAGTAACATTGTTTGATCTCGGCAAACCTTATAGAAGGTCGCGGTTTCAGCAACCTTTGTACATTCCAACTTCCACGGAATAGGAGGAGGGAAATACATTTTGGAAACAAATATAAAGTTTGTAGGAAAATGAAAATTGAGTGGAGGAAAAGGCTCAGTCCAATGGAGAAAAAGGCCCACTTTTCAATTGGGAAAAAAGTGGGCCTTTTTCGTATGGGTCTTTTTCGTATGGGCCTTTTTGTCGGGCCTTTTTCGTCTAGGCCTTTTTCTCCGACCTCCTTGTCTTCGTATGTTTCGTACCGTCTGTCTATTTTGGTGTCATTGGTGAGTCCTGGTTGTCTCCAGAAGAATAGGAAGAATGGGCTGTGTTGCAGTGTTCATTCTTTCACTGGGTTGTAAGCGAATGTGGAAGATATTTGTCCCAATTTTCGGGTTCGTCCGTCACATAACCGGTATGTCACATACCATAACCATAACCAATGTGTCACATAGGGTCCTGTTGAATCATTCTGCTAATTCGTCTGTTGGGGATGGTATGCATTTGTTCTTATTTGTTTGATTTTGAATAATTTGCAAATTGCTTGGATTAAGCTCGACAGAAAGTTAGTCCCTTGATCTGTTAGGACGACTTCGGGGGATCCATATTTGGTTAAAATATCATCAAACAAGGCTCTAGCAATTGTTTGGGCAGTTCGATTTCTCATTGGTAATGTAAAAACGAAGCGACTGGCATAATCTGATAGGACTAAAATATACCTGAATCCCTTCACGCTTTCTTGGAAATTGGACCCACAATATCCATCGCAAGTCTTTCCCACTCCCTTTTTGCTGGGAGCATAGGCTGCAATGGTGCTTTACTTCCTCTCACAGCTTTGCGTTTTGCACATTTTAAGCAATTTTTAATGTGTTCCGTTACAAATTTTCGCATGCGTGGGAAACAGTATTGGTTTTGAAAGTTTGGCTACTGTTTTTTTCGATTCCTAAATGTCCTGCTTACATGCCATCATGGTTTTCCTCTAAAATATATCTAATGTTTGGTATGGATACTACTAATCTTCCTTGCCTATTCGTTAACAGACCTTTTTCGTTGATTTTAATTTCGTTTTTGATTCTGTTATTTTTCGTGTCTGACTACTTTCTTATATTTTCTTCGTTGAACGTCGGCAATACCTATCTGCGTGCTGTAACTCTATCCATTCGATTTTTTTCTTTTACTTGACCTTTAATTTTAAGACCTTTTACTTTAACTTTCACTTTCCCTCTCATGGTATTCCTTTTCTTTCTTTAAGCATTCACTTTCTTTTTTAAGACTTTCGATCCCTCTCCTGAGGCTTTCCCTTTCTCTTGCTCTTGTTACTACTCGGGCTAGTGGCACTACGGGAATACGGCTTAGAGTTTTACCATTATTGTGCGACTTCCCAGGCCGATATCCAATGGTGATGTCGAATTCTTGTAGTTTGAGTGCCCATCTAGCCAATCTTCCTGCGGGTTTTGTCTTGCTCATCAGCCATTCTAAATGTCTATGGTTGGTAAATAGGGTTAATCTTCGTCCGTATAAATATGTCCCAAACACTTCGATTGCGCGGATGATTGCGTAAGCCTCTTTCTCTGTGGTTGACCACTTGGTCTCGCGGTCATTCAGATGTTTAGAGCTATACGCTATGACGACTTCTCCGCCGTCTGATTCATGGGGTTACTGTACGTCGGACTCCGCTGAATCAACTGATTGGGGTGGAGTCTGTATCTGAGCTAAGACTGCCCCTATTCCGTATCCTGAAGCATCCGTGTAGATAATAAATTCGCGCGCGAAATCTGGATGGCCTGGGATAGGTTTAGTTATGAGAAAGTTCTTGATACAGTCAAAGGCGTCCCTTTTTTCCTCTCCCAATTTCCACTCGGCTGATTTTCTCGTGAGCGCTGTCAATGGGCTTTATCAGCAAAAGTCTGGATAAATTTTCCTGTAATAACTAGCCTGATCTAAAAATGAGCCCAATTTTTTCACGTTTTTGGGGGCTGGGTATTTAATGATTGCTTCTAAAAAATTCACTTTTCTTTCTTTTTAACTTGAGTCCTGCGTCTTTAAGAAGCTTGAACACTGTTTCCAGATGCGTCACATGTTCCGTAACATTTCTACTGAACACTGAATATGATGTCATCTAGATAAACCAATGCGAACATGAAAAGTACTGATTTCAGGCTGTTATCCATTGCTCGTTGGAAAGCAGTTGGTGCGTTTGTTAAACCAAATGGCATTCTATTAAATTCGTATTGTCCAAATTCACAGATGAAGGCGGTTTTGTGTTTGTCGCTTTCTTCTATCTCGCTTTGCCAGTAGCCGCTCATTAAGTCCAATGATGAAAACTAAACTGATCTGCTCAATGCATCAATAGTGTCGTCGATTCTTGTTAAGGATATTTATTTTTGATGCTCATTTCGCTTAATGCCCTATAGTCAATATATAAACGCATTTCTCCATCTTTTTTGGATACCATTACAATTTCTGCTGCAAATGGGTTGTGACTATCCATAATAATCTTGTTACTCAACATTACTTCAAATTTTGTTTTGATAATAAGTTTTAATGTTTCTGGTGTCTTGCGCAATCGTTGAGTTATTAGGGCGTTGTATCCTATGTTAATGGTATGCTTTACATCAGTTGCTAGACACAAATCTGATTCCTTTTCTGCAAATAGGGCTTCATGTTTTTTCAATAGAATTTCGATTTTAATGCGTATCTCATCAGGGAGGTTGGTCGCTTCCCTTTCTTGGGTTGGTTTAATTGGTTTGGATTTTTTGTTGTTGTGTGATTGGGAGAAAGATTCTAGGCTGCCGTAATCTGCTTCCGTAAGGTCGATGTTGTCGTTATTTTCTGTTGTATGGTATAGAAGGAGCGGAGTGTGGATGCCTGCTTTGCCAAATGTTAGGCTGTATATGGAATGTGTGTTCTTTCCAAAGCTGTGTTCTATCCCAAAATGGTTTAAGCTGATCTTCCTGTTCCTGGCGTTAATTTTTACATTGGTTTGGTTGATAAGAAGTACAATACCAAGATACAATTCTCGTTCAGATTTTCCATTACATAGAAATGATGATTGATGACATGCTTGTCTTTAATAACGATCGAAAATTCAAATTTCCCAATTGATTTTAGCATTTGCCGATTTTGCCCTTTTGTGGTCTGGAGTATCGTTCGCTTGATCGTGAAGTTCTTTATTCGCATCGATGTGCTGCTGCTACGGTTTTATCGGCATTCTGTGATAATTCACGATTCTTATTAGTTTGTATTCCTTAATTTGTACACCTAGCATACCTACCCTTTCGATTAATACAGTCAGACATTTCTACTTCTTCGCTGGGAATTGATCGACACACCTACCTCTGCGGTTAATACACTACGACACCCCTACCTCTTCTGTATAAACAGTCCGACACTCGTACCCCTTCGTTTTAAATATCCGATTTACCTACCCCTTCGTTTAATAGTGCCCGACGCACCTACCCCTTTGTTATAGGACTTTTTTAAAATGTATTTAGACTGGCTTCAGTCTACCTCTGATAAGCAGCATCCATTTTTAATCATCTTTTTGCTCGTAATAAGATAAGATGATGAAACAAGATGATTCCGCTTACCCTACTGTTTGCATTATTTGACCAGCTTTAATATTTTTATAATACTATGAAATAGATTACAAAATATTCACTGAAGCATTTTCTTGTCTAGATTTTGGTCACCGTCTCCAAATTGCATTCATTGGTTCGAAACATTAAATATTAATGACCTAATTTTTCTTTTTCTATACATTCCATATTACCTGGTTTCCATAAATAAGCTGAAGTCTAAAACTCTAAGCGGAACTGGGAAAACTGATAGAAGATTTTTTTTGTCTTGTATATTATGTGAATTATATTAGTTATAACCTATACGAGGTGGAAGAGGAAAAGAAAGTAGAGGAGGTGATGGGGACTCCTCCTGTTGTCGAATGTTTGTTTCCCTTTACTGGCATTGCTAAGACTTCTTTTATTCTTTTCTGAATCTGTTCTCGAAATGTTCTTTCTCTAAAGCCGATTTGCCTTTCTTCTTGGTATTATTTGAGCGACAAATTATTTTAAACAAGAAACAACAACAAACAAATTTCTGGAAAAGTCAATAAGGATTGGAAAATAGGTTTGGAATGTAATCTAAAAACGAAACCCATAACGAAGCCTTTCCTAACACGCGCAGGATGTTTTCCCATTTTTCCCTATATGGCTCGTACCCTAATTCTATGAATTTTGTTAAAGACTTGCATTTGGGGTCCACAAACAGACTTTGCCGTCAAACCATGAAATGAGTACTGTTGCAACCCATGGGTCGTCTTTGCCAAATTACCCCCAAAAAACAAACATTTGGATTTTGGACTGGTAAAAGCAAACTACCATTCATAATTATATCCCATCTTATAATGTACCTACGTTTTTTAATTAGTTACAATTTTCGAAATTTGTATTTATAAGAAGAACTACTTAAATCGAAAATAAAAAACCCTTTGAAGTTGCGGCTTCGCCGGGCCACAGGAATCACTGATCCAGCTGGATTATCTCCTAAGCTCTCCGCTAGTCACGGTAAGCTTTGTTTTAGTCGGCTTGGCTGTGTGGACATCATCCTGATCAGCCCGAAAATTCATCTACCACCCCCGGCGCCAGAGAACAGCAGACGGCCATCCAGACCGCCCAGATTTTTCCATGCCTGCATTCCGCCCAATCATGTTTCCGTGATCGCCAGGGAAAAACTTCAGTACTTTAGTTCAAGGTATCGAGTACCCGGCACGGATGGAACCCTAGGTTGGGTTGTGGAAGAGTATCATAATAACGTTTGCTACTAAGTAGCCTACTCTTCGTTGGACCAACTTACAAAGTTCATAGTCTGTATGATGTCGCATGCATATGTGTTTTTAAGTGGTCGACACAATTTGTTTCGGATTAATCGCTTATTAGTCGTATTTCCTTACGGTCCGGCACCAATGTAAGTATTGGCATATTCCGCAAGTGTTATGAAGTGTTCCACACAATTTGTTTCGATTTTATCGATTATTAAGCCCACAACGTTGATTTTACCCTATTTATTTGCGGAATCTTATACCCTATTATTGCCGAATGCAAATTATTGTGCGTAGCAACATTCCATCGGGTAGTGCGTAAGACTGACAACATATCGTGTTAATGTTGGAATTTGAATGCAAGGCTTTATGTGAATTTCAAAAAATACATCATTTGGCTAACCTTTAGGACACCGGCTAGAGCGATCCAAATGTTAAGGCAAGCTGTCTCATGCCAATACACCAGGCAAGGGAACAGACACAATCATCTATAACATCATGTCATAGTAAGTGCTATAAAAAGAATTAGTAATGATGGTAGTTATCAAAGATTCATCTGTTGACACTTAAGCTGTACTAAAATAGCAAGCAATGTTGTTCCCTGCACTCTGGGATTCCCTCATGAAGGACCCCAGTTTCTGAATCTAGACCCGTCAGAATGGTATACTCGGGAAGAAATTACGGAGCAAGAAAAACGGGATGTAAACGTTATTCGTATCCTGGCAGTAGAAACGGAAGATAAAAACCACGTCATCGATCGATGTGTCACCCGGTTTTCCAGTCTGGTGAAACTCCAACGAGTTCTAGCTTGGAGTAAAAGATTTACTACAAACGCTTGGGCAAAACTACTTTGCGAGAAACTCATGGTCGGGTTGCTAGGAGCAGAAGAAATGGTGACTTCGTTGGTATTATGCATCAAACGTACGCAGGAATTGGCTTTTATTGAAGAACTCTACGCCCTTCGCAAGAATCTGGAATTGCCACTCAGATCCAAATTTCGCATCTTCAAGCCCTTCTTGGAAGAAGTCGGGCAGTTGAGAGTACGTGGACGTATACTTCACGTGCCAATTGATTACGCAATAAACACCCCATACTCCTTCCAGCTACTCAACTTTTAACAAGAAGGATAATTTAGGATTATCACATTAGACATATCCATGTCAAGACCGAGAGATTGCTGACTGACTTACGTTCCCGCTATTGGATACTTTCTGGACGCAAGGTGGTAAAATCTTTAATCAACAACTGCTGGCCTTGCAAGCGCACGTCATCGAAGCCTAGCCCTCCATTGATGGCTTCACCACCAGTACACCGTTTAACACCTTATCTGCCGGCGTTCACGTACGCCGGAATTGATTACTTTGGACCTTTAACTGTAGGAGTTGGTGGAAGAGGAAGATGACATGAAAAACGCTGGGTTAGTCTATTCACCTGCCTGACGACACGAGCTGTCCACCTGGAAATAGCCAACGGGCTTAGTATGGAGGATTTCCTACTCTGGATCTCTCGTTTTGTCAGCCTGCGCAGAAAACCGAAGATTGTTTACAGTGACAATGGAACAAACTTTGTCGCCGCCGAGCAGGAATTGCGACAGGCCTTAGAAGAAATTGTTACTAGACACGAAGAGCTTCAGACGATAATGGCCTGTCAACAAGTAGAGTGGCACTTCTCTCCACCCCACGGACCCCACTTTGGTGGTGCTTGGGAAAGAATTGTACAGTCTTGCAGGCGGGCAATGAAGACCAGCATAGGAAATTGCCTAGACACAGACCAAGTATAACGGACCATCGTTGTTGAAGTGGCCGCTCTGTTAAACGCCCGGCCGTTAACGCACTTAAGCATGGATCCATAAGATCCGGATCCCTTAACGCCCAATCACTTCCTATACCGTGGAGCTCGGCCGTACTTGCAAGGCTTGCCGTTAAGTTGCCGTGGCTTTGTAGTTTCTGCCAAGCTATTCTCCAACACTTTTGGAATAGATGGCTACGTGAATACCCACAATTAACAGAAAGAAAAAGGTAAGAAAATAGGCCTAACGTCACCTTGGGAGATCTGGCGCTTGAAATCTGGCCGTTGGGCAAAGTGCTTGAAGTTATTCCCAGTCCTATTCACAATGTTGTTCGAGTAGTGAAAGTGAAGCTCAGTAACCATCCAAGACCATGCATTCGTCCTTTGGCTAAACTATGTATTATGGTTACGGAAAAAGATGAAGAAGTTTATGCAAAGGAAGAGAAAACGAGTCTGCAATAGTGTAAACAACGTAGAAAATCGCAACTTAAACCCTGGTGGAGGATTCACTAAGCTACGCGCCACCCATATTCAAGTTCAAATAAAGGGCAGAAATCCGTTTTTCCCGGTTTGAAACCTAAAGTGCAGACAGATAATACCCAGGTAGGTAAATTAAGATCGAATCCTGCTTATGAGGAAGTGGCTCCATTTGGTAAGAGACAAGGACCTCTTCGGCTTTGTTCCCAGAGAGACGACACTCGACAGCGAGGAGGAAGGACAATACGAGTTTCTCATCCTCGAAATATTAGAATTTTCGACCCGTCTGGAGGAAATTTTGTTGGACTTCCAGCTGACACTTCTCACGAGCATATTAAACCTAGTCTCGTTCCTAAGAAAGCAACAATTAATAACCAGCTTGGAACCACTGCTACTGGAACTGATTATAGGTCGGGAACAGATTGACCCACTTCCGGAGAGTAACACGGCCGTGCCCAGACTACCAAACAATTGAAACAGTTGCTATCATCCATTCAGGAAAACTGGGAAGAACTAAAGACCACTCCAGCTCGTCCGACATCGCCGCAACAGAAAAAAAGCGTCAGACAGGACGACTACGATTCCGAAACCGTCGATACAATTAGCTGATCAAAACTTTGGCGAATCCCGACCAATTTCGAACCGCATTCCAGGCACCCCGCAAACTCACCATCGCAGAGCTCCGAATTCCCCTATAACATTTTTTACCAACAACATGGCTTACGCTTACTCTCCTACCAGAGCAGACACTGTGAATGATTTAAAGATTCGCAAAACAACCAGCATACCTTTTCACGTAAACAACTACTCCCTCTTTTTTCCGGAAGCCCAATTTCTCGTTTTGATTTTTTGCTGGAATTATTTGAGAGCATAGTTGATGGGGCAGGATGGTCTGAAGGTAAAATTATTCAGATGCTGCGTGCAAAATTAACAGATAAAGCTTTTTCAGTCATACAACCCATATTCAAAAAGCATCCATACGACTATGATTCCAGTAAAGAAGCTTTGCTTGATCACTTCCACGGGGATGAAAATGTTGATGTGTACATTAAGAAATTCAGTAAAGCTAAACGTAAGCCTGGGGAAAAGATTATAGATTATGCTCATCGTTAACAGGAAATTTTCAAAAGGGCATATCCTGAGGGTTATAAAGAAAAAGCCTTTGCAGTCATTCTCATGCAGAAATTTGTTGAGGGATTAGACTCGAAATTACAAAACAAAGTTCGATATAAGGATTTTAAAGATTTTACCGAACTCGTAGCAGCAACACGCGTTTATGCCGTTCGGATGTAAGCTTTAGAAACAGACCGCGAAAAGCATGAATTTGTTGGGGCAATTGACGAGTCATTTGGCACAAACGATTCAGAATTAAAAGGACTTAAGCAAATGTTGATTGATCAGAAGGAAATTGTAAGCCGTGCCGTTGCCAATATTTGCCATAGCCATAAGCAAGAGGATAATCCAAAGTCAGAGAAAGAGGAGATTAAGGATGTTCACGAATTCACACATGCTGTAAAACAACTCCAACAGGATAAGAAGGACTATTCCCCTGCTACACCAGGCGCTCCCTATAGGAAACAACTTTCGTTCCAATCTAATAACGCCAATCAATATAGAAACTGGAGGCCTCCCCAGTATCGCCCCAATAATAATTCTAATTCTTACCAATACCAACCTGCTAGATTTCCAAATAGACCTGCGCCATTCACACCCTCTTTCTCGAGGCCACCTAACAATAATATTAAGAGGTCAGATCAGCAGACAGTAACTTATAATTTTTATGGTTACTGCGGACACACTCAGTCCAATTGTCGTCAATTTCAGCGTCACAATCTGAAACAAGCCTCCAATCTGCTATTCTTGTCGCGAAATCGGGCATAAACCTAATAATTGTCCGAAATATAAAAACTCACAAAGACCTAATATTCCAGGTCCCCCTCAGCGTCAGGTAAATCAATAAATATCAACTGTAGCTTCGGATCAGTTGATAAAGAGCCTCATATCAAATCTCGACAAGTCGCAAAGTTAACCACTATAACGAATGAATCGACCACAAGAATACCGTTGCAAATTTTTCAGATCCCGTTACAGGCATTATTTGATACAGGCGCATCTAAAAATATTATTCATGAGAGATTATTTAATAAGTTTCCCCCTAGAGGTCAAGTGATCTGCAGTCAGCTTGATTTCGATTTATATGCTATATGCTGGGAGGAGTTAATTTACCCGTACGATACGGAGAATCAGTTTTCAAACAAGAATTTATTATTACTAACGGTGTTGCTGAAGACTGTATCCTTGGATGGGATGCAATCCAGAAGCACGGATTTCGGCTTGGCGGAGAAGCCAGGAGCATTTATTTACAAGGGATGAGCAGGGATCAGCCATCTCTAGGGTACCGGACATGGCAGTTGCTGCGGTCAAAAAGACGACGTCATCTCGTCAGACGTCGACAGTAATTGCAGCGCAGATGAATGGTTGGTGAATGAAGATGAATGGTTCATTTCCGTATGTCCTCCCTAATACAGCATTTATATTTACCCCAGCAAACGATTTGCCAGCAGGCATTTATGTTGAAGAATTTATTGGAAATGTATCGGGAGATGGAACTTATAAAATTGTGGTCGACAATCATTCATTGTATCAAATCAAAGTTCCTAGAAACACTACTCAGGCGTAATTGAAATAATTGATAACGTTATCGAAAAACTTTCCTTAGCGAAATTGGAAGATAACCCTAAAGCAGAAGCTGGGCCAGTCTTAATTACAGATGTAGACTCTGAGTTTCAAGCACCGCTCTCAAAATTGTTAAATGACTTGACTTGACTGAGATTCAGAATTAGGAAACAAAAACCTTATAAAATACACGATTGATACACAAGGACGAGGCCATTAGACAATTAGGCCTCATTAGACAACGCACATACAGAGTAACATATAACCAAAGGAAATTATTAGATGATAAAATACAGGAAATGCTTGATGCAGATGTAATTCAATATTCGCATTCTCCATGGGCTTCACCCGTGGTTTTAGTTGAAAAGAAGTGTGGAGAAGTAAGATTTTGCGTTGATTATAGGAAATTAAATAGTATTGCGAAAAAAGGTTCATTCCCTATGCCTAGGATAGACGAAACGTCGGATAAATTATATGGAAAGAAATTTTTTCGATTTAGCTTCAGGTTATTGGCAGATTCAAATTGATGATCCAGCTATCGAAAAAACAGCGTTTGTGGTAGAAAACAACCTCTACTAATTTAAACGTATGGCATTTGGCTTGTGCAATGCACCTACCTCATTCCAATGACTAATGAATTATGAACTGAAAGACGTGTTAGGCAGTAAAGCATTAGTTTATTCGGATGATGTGATAATCTTTTCAGACACTTTCGGAGATTATCTACGTGATATTCGAGAAATTTTTGATTTATTACGAAATGCCAGTCTAAAATTAAAACTCAAGAAATGCCAGTTCATTAAACATACAGTAAATTACCTAGGACATGTAATATCGACCGACGGTATGAAGCCTGATCCGAGCAAAATTGATAAAAGAGTCAATTATAAAACACCTGTTTCGGTAGATGAAGTCAGATCATTTCTTGGATTAGCTGGATATTAGATAAGATTTATTAAAGATTTTGGATCAATTGTTAAGCCGTTAACTCGATGAACTCATAAAGATTTTACCGGAAAGCCTTTTAATTGGGGGAACAATTTGCTTTTGAGAAATTGCGCAATTCTCTAGTAACACCACCAGTTCTTGCTTACCCCAATTTCAATGGGAAATTTTTACTTTACCGATGCATGAGATTGTCGCGACTATCGAATCGGACGCGCTCCAATTCCAGTCGTCCGCCCCACATCCGCCGGGATTTATCGTCGTTACATGAGATAGGTGTGACCGGACGGTCACCGGATCCCATCCGGCGGGATTTGACCCATCGACTGTGTTGTGGGCGGCTGGCGGGCACAATTCTAGTTAGTCTTTTGGACACTGTGGTAGCGTGTAGACCTTGAATACACTCCTTGACTCTGAGCTTTTAAGGCGAGTACGCGACAAATGGTGGAGATGCAGGCCCTTTAGAGGTGTTTCTTTGAAGGGTAACGAGTGCGTACTTTTCCTTTTGAGCTCCGGCGTTTTTTCTTTTTGGTGTTGATGTCCAGTGGAAGGGGTGGACAGGCTACAGTGCGGTGTCGTTTGGGCAGTCGACGTTTGCGAGGGCTGCCGCCACTCGCGGAAAACGTAGCGGGTGGGTCGATGGACTCCTGTGATTGGGACAATTCGCAGACGGAAGTCGAAAGTCGCCAGGTGGGTCGTGGGCGCGGTCGCTTGCAAGACAGCGGGTTAGGCGTGGACATTTCGCACGTCGCGGGGGAGGTACGTGACGCGAATAGTGTGTTGGGTGTGTCGGCTTTCGGTTCACCGGGACGGGACGACGAGCCGGGGGACGGAGACGGTGACCTTGAGGGTCCGGCTGACAACGTTCTCCCTTCGCCGGACCAGCCGGCGCCGGACATTCCAGAGGAGCTGCACCCACGCGCCCCCGAGATGGCGGTGGCGCGGCCGCAGCTGCAGTTCAGGGCCCCGCCCGTGTTCACGGGCAAGGAGGGGGACGATGTGATTGACTGGCTTTCGCGATACGAGGCAGCGGGGAACATTAACCGCTGGTCGGATGACGACTTACGAATCAACTTGGAGATGTATCTGGAAGACACAGCCAGGAACTGGTTCCTGTGCCTCGACAATAGGCCTACAACCTGGCGTGACGAGGCACCCCGGGCTGGGCATCTAGGACAAGCCGCTCCGGGGTTGAGGACCCTTTTTTTGAGGGCATTCCTGAATGGCAGCCAGGCCATCTTTCAGGAAAACAGGTTACGCAGGCGTATACAGCAGTTCGATGAGTCGCCCATCGATTACTTCTATGACGTCCTGAAATTATGCAGAACGGTGGACCCGGATATGACAGAAGCGGCGAAAGTCGAGCATTTGTATCGTGGTTTGAAACCGATTATAGTTGAGCGAATTTGTCCTTTCAATCCTAGGACCAGCGCGGAGTTTTTGGAATGCCTGCGGCGACAGGAGGAAGCAAAGGTGCGCACCTATCGTAGCGATCGAGCAGCTTCCCCCTTGCCAGCGGTGGATCGTGGCGTGCCGCTTGCCGCCTTGCCTCCTGCCGGAGATACGAACCGTGAGCTCTTACAGGCCATACGCGATCTGCACGACCAGGTGGCTAAGCTCACCATGCAACAGCAGTCCCGCGGGAGGAGACCAGCCACGCAGAGTCGCCCGAGCGGTCGCACGTCGGACGGGCGTACGATCTGCTACCAATGTGAGCTGCCGGGGCATATCGCCAGGAACTGTCCCAGCAGGCAGGGTCGGGATCAGACCGATGCACGACCGGATCAGTCGACTGCCAGAGAGCCCGCTCAGGTGCATTTTGCCCCGGTTCGGGCCCTGACCACGCGCATGGACGAAAACTTGGGAGTCAGCGGTTCGACGTCAACCGTCCAGATGCTGTGTATCCCTACCGCAGGAACGATGGTCACTAAGCGTATGGCGTGCCACGGCGAGCCGGTCGACGCCGTAATTGACACTGGGGCTGCCGTCACTGTCGTCTCCCCGCGATTGGCGGCCAGCCTTCTCTGCGTCGTGGTCCCATGGCACGGTCCACGAGTTCTGCTCGCCAACGGTACAGAAGCGGTGAATTTGGGCGCAACTTACCTGGAGGTCAGCGATGGAGCGCTGACGGCGAGGGGGACCGCCGTTGTCCTGGAAATGAAGGGAATGGAGCTCCTGCTTGGGAACGACTTCCTCCAACAATTCGAAAGTCTGAGGGTCCAGTATCGGCAGGACCAGGAGCCCCTCATCAGCTTAGGTGAGCTTCCACTGAGGGCAATCACGCTGGAGAGCGAGTCCCTCGGGCAGCGAGTGGTCAGGGTGAAGGAAGAATCCTGCGTCCCGGCTCGCTCGACTACGGAGGTGGAGGTTACGGCAGAGGGAGGGCCCTACGAGCAATGGCTGTTGGAACCGGCGGAGAAACTGTTGAGCACCCGGGGGATGGCGGTTAATCCGGTAATCTTGCGCAATTCGGCCCAGATGTTGGTGCCCGTAACGAACTATACGCCGAAGGAAGCCTGGCTTTCCCCTGGCACGGCGCTGGGCGAACTAGTGGAGATCGAGGAAACCACCGAGCCGTCGGATGAGCCAAGAGACCACACGGGAGAAGCCAAGAACGACGTTCTTAATTTTGCCGACCGCATAAACCCAGAGTTAGAGTCAGATAAACGTGAGAATCTGATTGCGATCCTGCTGGAACATCGACATTGTTTCGCCAATACTTCGCTGGAGCTGGGGCGTTACAAGGCCGTACAACACGCCATTCCCGTAGAGACGCAGGTTCCGCTTCACCAACCGCCCTACAAGAGTGCCTGGAAAGAGCGGGAACTAATTCAACGGCAAGTGGATGAGATGTTGGCTCAGGGAATCATAGAGCCTTCCGACAGCCCCTGGTCTTCACCCGTGGTGCTGGTCAAAAAGAAATGCGGAGGTTGGCGTTTCTGCGTTGACTACCGTAGGTTGAACCACGTCACTGTGAAGGACGTGTACCCTCTACCTCGGATTGATGACGCTTTGAGCCGTTTGACCGGTTCCCAGTTCTTTTCCAGCATGGATCTCCAGTCCGGTTACCACCAGATCGAGCTTAAGCCGGAGGATCGCCCGAAGAGTGCATTCGTCACTGCGGATGGGCTGTGGCAGTTTAAGGTCATGCCTTTCGGCCTAACTTCCGCGCCCGCTACGTTCCAGAGAGCCATGGATTTTACCTTGGCTCAGCTCAAATGGCACTCCTGCTTGGTGTATCTCGATGATGTCGTGGTGTACGCCCAAACCTTTGAAGAGCATGGCAAGAGACTCAGCCAGGTGTTGGAGCATCTTGGAGCGGCTGGTCTCAAGATTAAACTGAGTAAATGTCGATTCGGAGAGTACCAGTTAAAGGTGCTGGGTCATGTGGTGAGTGCGACAGGTATCGCACCCGACCCCGACAAAATATTGGCAGTACAGCAATTTCCAGCACCGGACGAGACCCATACGGTATCCCAAAAAATTAAAGCAGTACAATCTTTTCTAGGCCTCTGCTCTTATTATAGGCGACATGTCCCACAGTTTGCTAAACTAGCGTACCCGCTCAGTGAGCTCACCAAAAGTACCAAGGTTTTTATCTGGGGACCAGAGCAACGTGAAAGTTTTGAGGCTCTCAAGAAAGCCCTGCAAGAGGCAGCCACGTTAGCCCAGCCAAATTTCGATTTACCGATGGAACTGCATCCGGACGCTTGTGGTTATGGCATCGGATGCGCTCTCATCCAACGAGAGGACGACACAGAAAGGCCGCTGGGTTATGCTAGCCGTCTACTCAGCCGCAGTGAGCAGAATTATTCAATAACTGAGAAGGAATGCCTTGCTCTGTTATGGGCACTGAAAAAGTTCCGTACCCTTATTTGGGGCACGAAAGTTCGCGTGTTGACGGACCATCAAGCCCTTTGCTGGCTGATGAGCAAGCGCGACCTGGCCGGTCGGCTTGCGCGTTGGAGCTTGTCCCTCCAAGAATTTGATTTGGAGGTTGTTTATCGGAGCGGGCGGCTACACCAGGATGCAGACTGCCTATCGAGATTCCCGGTTGATAGACCCCAGCAGGAAGAAGAGGATGACCGGTGCCTGATGCTGGCTCAGATCGACGTTGATCCCGTACCGGGTCTGGATTGGCGGCAAGAACAAGAGTCTTTCCATCCGTTTGCTAAACACATTGAAGCGTTGGAGAAGGGGCTGAAGGCACCTAAGGCCCACTGCCTGGACCATCGCGTACTGTATCGTCGAGTATGGCTGGACGGAAGACCACAGCTTCGCTTGTGTGTTCCCCCCTCGATGAGACGCCAAATTCTAACCGACTACCATGATAGCACGATATCGGGTCACCTAGGAGTCAGCCGTACGCTTGCCAGGATCAAGCGACGTTTCTATTGGCCGAAGATGGCAGAACATGTGTGGGCCTACGTACGTTCGTGCTCAAGCTGCCAATCCCGGAAAGGGATAGCTGATAAGCCTGCTGGGTTCCTCCAGTCCATGAGGTCGTCTCGACCTTTCCAACGGGTCGGCATCGACCTGCTAGGGCCCTTCCCATTGTCCACAGCGGGCAATCGACAAATCATCATGGCGGTAGATTACTTCACCAAGTGGGTGGAGACTCGGGCAATGCCTACTGGTACCGCCCCTGACGTAGCGGGCTTCTTCGTGGAACAAATTTGTTTGCGACATGGGTCCCCCGAAACCATTGTCACGGACCGTGGCCGATGCTTCATTGCCGAATTGTTTCAAGAGGTCACCCGTCTGCTGAGCACGAACCACAAGACAACATCCGCGTTCCACCCGAGCGCCAACGGACAGGTGGAGAGGATGAATCATGTCCTAGCGGACATGCTGTCCATGTATGTTAGCAGCGACCACCGTGATTGGGACGAAGTCTTGCCGTATGTTTGCTTCGCCTACAACACCAGCAGACAGGAGTCGACGGGTTTCAGCCCGTTCTTCCTCATGTACGGGAGGGAGCCATTGCTCCCGTCGGACCTTAACCTTGGGATTGGTGGCATTATCACTAGTGAGAGTGACGCTGACTCCCCAGTTGAATATGTGACGCAGCTTCGCGAGCGCTTAGTGCACGCCCACGCTACCGTTCAAATGCGACTTGAGGAAGTGCATCGGAAACAGAAGGCGGCCTTCGATGTCAAACGCCGCGATGCTAGTTTCCAACCAGATACGCTCGTCTTAGTCTATAAGCCGATACGCAAAGTGGGCCACGCCGAAAAGCTTTTCCACCGCTGGTTGGGACCCTACCGCGTGGTGAGACAGACCACTCCGGTGAACTACGAGGTTCGGTTACCCAATGGACGGAAAACGGACATAGTTCACGTCAGCCGGATGAAACCGTTCCACGCACCGGATGATAGTTGGGAAGAACAAGAGGAACCCCTCTCTGAAGCACCAGATACTACAGGTATATCTCCGCGGGGAATCCTGGATGGGTTGCAGGTGCCGAGCCCACCGAAAATCGGTACCCCGTCCGGGCCAGCGGAACCGGAACCGGCAGTCTTGGCCGAGACCGAGAGCCCCCTACCACCCGAAGACGACGGGGGCCGGAAAAATCAACGCCCACTACGCAACAGGCGGCCTCCGTTGCGCTACGGGCTAGCTCTGTTGGCCCAATTGTTCCTTCTGTTAACAGCGACCGGTGAACCGCCCGCTTCCGATCTAGTAGTCCGCGGTAGCGTCGCATTCCTCGAGAAGGGGCAAGTGGCCTTCAGCGAGTCCACCTGGACCATTGTGACCGAGTTGGCGACTAGACCCGCGCTATCTATGCTGGAACGTCTCGAATCCTGGCTGCGTGACTTAAAGCCTTATGTCGGGGAAGACAAATTCCAAATCATGACTCAGGAATACATCAAAGCCCGGAAGCAGCGAGCTGCGGACCGCCTATTGAAGACGAAGGAACGGCTCACCCCGATAGTGGTAGCTCCGACGCGCGCCCACCGTCGGGTGCGAGGGGTGATTGATGGAGGAGGCGACTTGTTAAAATGGATGTTCGGCACCGCCACCGAGAAGGATGTGCTTCACCTTAGCCAGACCGTATCCCGGACGTTGGAGCAGAATAAGGAGATAGCCCATCTTGTGGAGCACCAGGCAACAGTGGTCAACGCCACCCTGTGGGAACTACAGTCACACACGGAAATATTGCGTGGTTTGCTGACCGAAGACAATAATCTGTCTACTTCTCTCCGACATTTACAGGCCCAAGTTTTACGCACACAGGCTGCGGATGCAGAGAGGTGGGTGACATGGCTCGCGGTCGACCGAGCCTTTGAAACAGTGGAACAAGGCCTAACATGGTTGGAGGACTTTGCCACCGATGTGGAGGCAGGTTTGAGCGCCGTGGCTGGGGGACACCTTCCCGCCAGATTGTTCCCACCGAAGCAAGTCAAGACAGTTTTGGAATCAATTCATCGACAACTGCCTCCTGGTTGGGACCTCATGACCGGTTCCGGGCTCGGGGATACCTGGACCTTGTACAGGGACGCTAAAGTGAGGTTAAGAGTAGCAGAGGGTGTCATCCGGATCCTCATAGACCTTCCCCTAGGGGATCGGAACCACCTGTTCCACCTGTATCGGATCGTCAATTTACCTGAAGCGATAGAAAACGGCAGAGCCGGCAGGCAATTGGAGCTACCAGAGACTATCGCTCTAGCTCCCGACCTGCAGGTCTTCGTGGAATTGACACCAGGAGAGACCTCTCATTGTGGGGGCGAAGTTCCTATATGCCGCTTTTACACTGGGTTGTTACGGAAGACTACAAGACCCTCTTGCGCTTTCGCACTTTGGAGAGATGACACACGGGAGGTGGAGCGCTGGTGTCATCAGCAGCTAACAACTTGGGAGGGCTCTCGCATTGCGTACCTCGGACGACGACGTTGGATGGTTTCGGCTACCAAGAGCCAAGAAATTGTCGTGTCATGTCCAACTGGGTTCTCGGGACCTCCTCGACAGACGCTAAAGTTGAACCCGGTAGATGTTTTCCAGCTGCCGCCAGCCTGTACCGCGCATTCGGACGAGTGGATCTTTCCGGCGAGTGCGGAGGGAGGAACCACGCTCGAGGCGACGCCTGTAGACGCCCCCGACCTATATTCGCCGACAGCCCGGCCACGGAAGACAGAGATCACGGTAGCACCCGCACCACCTACACGGGACCCTACCGAGCTGTTCGTAGACCCCAAGACGCGTGAAGAGGCCCAGCGGAACTTGAAGGAGGTCCAGGATTTGCTGCGGAGGATGGAGGAGACCCCGGTATCAGAATTCTCCGGTTACAATTGGGTCGCGTCCCTTATCAGCACGATCGTCCCGACGTTGGCGGTGGTCGCGTGGTTACACCTTCGGGTCCGGCAACTGGAGGCCCGTCTCGCCCAGCACGAGTCTTTGGAGGATGCCGAACGTGACGAGTCGCCAGCGGTAGAAGGAGCAGTTGGGGGAGCTCCCTCATGAGTGTATCGTACTTAACGCTCTTTACGCGTTTTCTTTTTTTTTTTTGTTGTCCCTTTCTTCTCTTCTTTTTCTTTTTTTCTTTGATTGGTGGTTGTTTTTTTTTTGTTTTTTTTTGTTGTTTGTTTTCTCTTTTGTTTTATCTCGTTTGTGTTTTTTTTTTTTTTTTTTTTTTGATGGGTTTTGGTTTCTTTTCCCCCGTAGCTATGCCTGTTCTGTTATCGTTTACTTGGTATCTGTAGCTGTTAGCCTGTCTGTTCTTGGTCGCGTCGGCCGCTCACGGTCCTACTCGGGACGAGTAGGGCTTGAAGAGGGGGATCTGTCGCGACTATCGAACCGGACGCGCTCCAATTCCAGTCGTCCGCCCCACATCCGCCGGGATTTATCGTCGTTACATGAGATAGGTGTGACCGGACGGTCACCGGATCCCATCCGGCGGGATTTGACCCATCGACTGTGTTGTGGGCGGCTGGCGGGCACAATTCTAGTTAGTCTTTTGGACACTGTGGTAGCGTGTAGACCTTGAATACACTCCTTGACTCTGAGCTTTTAAGGCGAGTACGCGACAAGATTATAGCATTGGAGCAGTCTTATCCCAAATTTAAAATGGCCACAAACATCCTATAGCTTATTCCAGTAGACAATTGACAAAATCAGAAACAAAATATAGCACGACAGAGAAAGAAGCCCTAGCGGTCATTGATGCAATCAAACATTTCAGACACTACTTGTTGGATAAATCTTTTGGGATAATTAGTGATCATCGTCCCTTACAATGGCTTAAGGATCAAAAAGATAATAATGGAAGATTAGGAAGATGGGCTATACTATTGGCAGCAACAAATTATGAATTAAAATATAGACCGGGACGTATTCATCAAAATGCAGATTGCTTGTCACGCTTAAAAATAACTAATATTCAAATAGGAAGTAATATTAAATTAATTTGTGAAAAACAATTGGATGACGACCTTTCAATAACCATTCGAAATTATTTGGATAACGGAAAACTTGAGGAAATTTTTCTCCAATCTAAGCCAGATTGGGTAAAAGAAATTGATTGTTTTGAAGTTATTGACGGTACGCTTTACCGGCAGGTGCTGCCATCTGCCGATAGCAAGAGAAATGAAACTAACCAACAGTTAGTCTTGGCTACATCGTTACGCCATCTAGTGCTCAAAGAACTACATGACGCACCGATGGGTGGAAATTTAGCCTTTTACAAAACTTATTTGAAAGTCAAGAATCATTATTACTGGCCAAATATGAGGAAAGACATCAAAGAATATTGTCAAGCTTGTAAGGTATGCATTGCCAGCACTTCATCAAATTATAGAGCATTATTGCATCCTCATGAAATTGCAAAGGCCCCTTTTCAAGTTATTAGAATGGACTTTTTGGGTCCTATTACGCCAGCTTCGCCCAATGGAAACAGTTATATTCTAGTTATTACAGGTTATTTTAGCCGATGGGTAGAAGCTGTTGCGTTGAAAGATCAAACTGTGTAGAAAATAGCAGCATGTATGTATAAAACAATTATAGTTAGACATGGTATGCCTAAAGTTATTCTTTCAGATCGTTGAACCCATTTCACGTCGAAATTATTTCGTTATTTTTGTAAGAAATTAAAAATTGATCAGAGGCTAACAACTGCTTATAAGCCAGCTAGTAACGGAGAAAAAGAAAGGTTTAATCGAACATTGGCAACAATGTTGAGAAAGCAATTAATAGATGGAGAACATGCAAATTGGGAAGATATCCTGGATGATTTTATGTTTTATTTGTTTATCGTAGTTCTGTCCATTCTTCTACACTGGACACCCCTTATTACTTATTGCACGGTAGAGATCCTAATATACCCATTAATGAATTCCTTGACGCTTCCCCAAAAACATTTATCTCCGCATCAAATTACGTAGGTAACTTAGCCGAACGCTTGCGTCATAGTTTCCAACGCGTCCGTGAGGAGAGAGAAAAAGCAAGATAGCGTCAGAGGGAACAAAATAATAAAAGAGCGAATGTAAAACACCATATGGTAGGAGATGGAGTGTTATTAGATATTAGAGTAGTTAAAGAGGGCGATAGTAGGAAATTTACTTCCAAATATAAAGGCCCTTTGAAATAGTGGAATTGGAACCAGCGGAAATGTAAATGTACGCCGATCAAAACAATAAACAACATTTCTGCCTCGATAGCAAAACTAATGAAACACATGATTCAGACGATGATAAATCAATCGCTGATGACATGTTTAAAAATCAACATGATACTACACCAATTCTCGAAAACAATGCAATTGCCATAAATTTTGAGTTGAGGCTCGACAGGTGGCGCCTACCATCGATCAGTCGGAAGAATTGACACCCCAAAATGCTACCGGACGCCCGTTAAGAAATCGAAGACTACCAATGCGTTACAGAAATTAGAGTGGCTTATGTTAAACAAATTCAATGGATCACATAGCACATTCGACATGTATTAACGGCAAGAATTTTAAAAGAGGCTTCACAAGGCTTCCAACACTTGTTCACGTTCAGACCAGAAAAACAGTTTCTCCGAATTTCAATTCTCAAAAATTAAAAATCAAAAATGAACCTGAGCTCAAACTCTAGCAGCCATCCAAACCGGTCAGCCATCGAGTGGCTAGGTGCCAGCGAACAGGCAGCCAAAGTGATGACACCAATGGTTGCCATCCCGGTCTACGATTGGACTGAAGTACCAGAAAAAACGATCGACGTGGTCAGCCAGACGCCTCTCTCCCCGGAACCTGACAGCCAGGAATTATGGGAGATCGAGTACCGCATCCAAGAAAGGACGGCTGCGCTTACTCGTAAACTTAACGCGGATCTTTTCTCCGAGGATTGGGGAGGACCTGTAAACACCCTAAAACTGATTTTAGACCTAGATCCATCAAAACGTCATCCCCCTCCGTTCAACTGGTCACCAGATCTGTGGGACACAGGTAGAAAACGTCAGAGGCGCGACCCTAACATTAATCATTTAAGACAACAAGAAAAAAAAGAGGAACGAAAGGACCACCAAAAGAAAAAAAAACTTTTTATTTTGCTCCCCTTCCAGTAGCAATGTGTTTATTCCCAATAGTCTAGAACTCTACCCCTAAAATTTTCCCATTCGATATTCGCTATTCTAACGCAACATAAAATAAACACAGCAGAACACACATACTTCGCCAGCTATTCATTGTAGGAAATTTAAGATAAGAGGGTAAAAGAGGGCGCCATAAAACTAAAAACACTCCAATGCAAAAAAGAAATGGAAGGTAGAAGAAAGATTATGGTCTGCATTTTTATCCATCGCTTCACAACTATAATTTTTTTTTAAACCAAAGAAAAGAAAAACACATTAATTTGAAATACTTGAACAACTGCTGAGGCAAGGCTCGCACCCGAGACTCTCGAGTCGCGGTCGAGGGCTATGCTGATCAGCCATATAGTCATATATAATAACAACTTCAATAACCAACGCAATTCTAAATTCGAAAGAGGATAAATAAAGCTTAAAATATTTAATGACAATCAACCTAGTAATTATGAATTAGTTAACCTCACTAACTCACGAGGAATCTGCTAGTAAATTTCTAGTCAACGTCACGACAGGATTTGAAACTTAGACTCCCGAGTCGCAGTCAGCAGCTGTAAAATTATGCCACAAAGCCAACGCCCGTATTCCGAATATACCATAGGTTCATAGCCACAAATTATGCATAATTAACCAAACTAATTTGTAGAATCACCACATTTCGTCATTTCTTCTTTCACTTTTTCTATTTCCCTATCTCCAATTAATAAAAAGTAGTAAATCTAACTGTAAAAGAAATGGAAGAAAAACGAACCGTTGTGCGCTCTTGGAAGAACGCTACCCAACCCTACACAGCAATAAAGAGTCCCCCATGACAACGTCAACGAAAACCGACACCTGCAGAAACAATCGAGTGACACCTCGAGAGACTTAGTGTTGAACTCGAACTTTTGATAAGACAAGAGAAGCTGAAAATTACAATGGAAGGCTTGACCATATAAGTCAAGGCGTTTCAAACGTCGAGCCTCCATTCACAACTCATCAACGCTGCAGATCGCCAGCACTACAGAGGAACTGCCCGGAAAATCACCGGGAAAAAAAGGACAACAACCCAAGATGGCCGACGACGAATCACGCCGACCATGGCTGCCCTCTTCTAAACGTGCTCGCTGCGACCACGAAGAAGACGATGAGACCTTACAAGACGGTTCCAGCATCGCTAGCACGGAAAGAAACCCTTCTAACTCTACCCGTAACAGGTGGTATCCCCAGTTGACGAAAACGATGATGAACGACGCAGAGACAGACGAGGTCAAGCGTCGTCTCGGCGAACAGATGAATTATCTCCGGGAACGGATCCGGTATTTTTCAAACACGAGCATCCTCACCCGTAATCGTACCCAGACACTGATGACCCTCATCCAGCAGGAGAATGGCCAGAAGCCACGGAGATGTTCCAATCCATAATAAATTTAGATCCGGGCAACCGCCATCCACCGCTACTAGGAGTGGCCGCCAAAAAACGTATTCCATAACGTCGTTCTCCATCGAAATAAACGTGTTCCACTTCTCTTTATGTTATCATGTGCCTGTTATGTATCCATTCCTTGCTTTTAACATTACAACAAAGCTTGAAAACAATGATTCACCCTCCTCTGGCATATAGACACATAGATCAACCACCCCATGACCCATCATAAAGTGAAAAGAGTAAAAAATAGACAAAGCATAGGAAGCTGGGACGTAGGTACCCCCTTACATATGGAAATGTCACCGTTGACGAACGATAACGAAGAAGAAATAGACAATTCCCCGCGTTAT